>NC_139236.1:20418237-20492406 GCF_977018435.1 Lepisma saccharinum | reverse complement strand
AGAAGAGGGAGGAGGAGGAGAAGGGGGAGCATTAACAATGCACCGCCAGTTAGCGTCATTAATTCTTCTTCTTCTTCATTTTACTGCATACTTATCATCTTAGAAGGCTACGCTGTCAACTCCTATTTGTAGGTTAGCTTCGCCTGTGAAATATCATATAGCAAAAATGTTAAAAAAACAAAAGGTTTGTGAAGCGACTAGTCAGTGTTGCCAACTCCTATTTGTAGGTTAGCTTCGCCTGGAAAATATCATATGGCAAAATTTTCTTGAGGTGAGTTGGCAACACTGAAACCCACTTGAAGTTGCTCAAGCGGGCTGAAATAACTCACTAGGCCGTTTCAGTGTTGCCAACTCCTATTTGTAGGTTAGCTTCGCTGTGAAATATCATATGGTGAAATTTTCATGGGCTGGCAACACCGAAACCCACTTGATGTTGCAGAACCGGGCAATTTTAAGCCATGAAAATTGCACTAAAATATCGTTGAACACTATAAAATCCACAAAAAACTCGTCATAAAAGGCTATCGCTGATGTTAAATTGTAAAAAAAAATTGTCTCCTCTGAGAAGTACCGCTTAAATCATGTAGTGAGAGGTGCATTGATTAGTATGATTGCAAGTTTTGAAATTCGTGTCCTCCTGTTAGCGGACAGTTCATGGAGCGAACAGGGCATGGAGCGGACACAACTTCATTGACATGTTATCTAGTGAACTAATCACTTAGAAAATCTAAACCTCCCGCCCCCACGCGCTGCTGGCAGGTAGCAACCAGTTCATGGAGCGGACACGTGTTCATTGACCTCCCCCGCCAACCGGGAAGCTTCATACTTCCTGTCCTGTCTCCTGTGAGCTTATTTCATTCTTGTGCGATTAACCTAGCTGTTCGTTCCTGTTAAGTAAGTTCCGAAATTTAAGAATATGGAGATCGTAGAGACCAGGAAAGGGAAACGGTGTGCAATGTTTAACGGATACTCGTTAATACTGCTGATGGAACTAGGTCTAAATTTCTGAAGACGATGTCCTCCTTCCGAAACTGGATTGACACCATGTAAAGAACTTTTGACGTAGCACAAAATGTACGTGTTTGACGAAGCAGATTAATGCTGCTGATGGGACTAGGCCTTCAATTTGAAGGCCGAGTACGGTTATCGTACACGGAGTCTTTGGACCCCCTGTCGCATTGCTGGTGCGAGGTACTACGACAGGCTCACCTTCAGAATAATGGGGTGCCAGAATGTGAAGAAGGCACGCAGCCCCGACTGGCATTAAGTATAGACCTTTTCGCACTTCATTGCAAGGATATGTACAAGTTTTGTTTGACACAAAGTGGACGTAAATACAAATCCATCCACCCTTTAGTAACACAATTTCCAATGGGGAGGGGGAAGTTGATGAACATGTGTCCGCTCCATGAACTGATTGCTGCCTGCCAGCAGCGCCTGGGGGCGGGAGGTTTAGATTTTCTAAGTGATTAGTTCACTAGATAACATGTAAACCAAGTTGTGTCCGCTCCATGCCCTGTTCGCTCCATGAACTGTCCGCTAACAGGACAGCTCCTTGAAATTTTGCATTTAAAAATTCATTAAGAATTCATTTTTTTAAACTGAAAAGTGTCAGTAAAGTGTTCTATAGAAATATGTATTATTTATTGAGAATGTTTTGTGTCATACATTTTGACTTAATGTCCTACATTTTGGGACAGCATGTCCTACATTTCCCTTACAGCGATCTGGTAACCCTAGCCACACGTATGTGTTTAGTCAGTACCACTGGCACCTTACCATCATGTTTGCCATGAACAGCGAGTATGCCAATAGTTGGGGGATGAATGATGAATGAGCTACATTACCCGTAGTACGATCCCACGTGGTGATAGATGCGGGTTCTAGCGCGCAACGTGACGTCGTAACGCCTAGAGAATGATATGTGGTTGGAGATGCGGGATATTCATTTATTTCAATTCGAAATAAATGAAAATTGGAAGGATAGGCAATGACACGAATGTAAGTGGTTTTCACGTTATGTAAGAAATCATCTTTTAAAATAAAGACAAGTCTTGTCTTCCCCTGTAAAATAGAGACAAGTCTTCCTGTACTTTTAGAATTTTCTCCATTGTAACTATCGAATAAATTATGCGACAGAAAATTATTTGGAATAAAAATTATAGCCTAATTTATAAGCGTTAAACTGATATAAGTCTTAATGTATTTCATCAAAGAATCGCCATAAGATGTCTCCAAATAGAGGACTTCGTACCCACCATCTTGATCACTGTCCAGCGGCTAAGTCCCTAATGATTGACGAATTGTTACACTTTTTGATAAAAGCAAGAGATTTGGTAGTATAATTGTTATGCTATTTAAGGAATTTTCAGTCGAGGAGCCAATCGCTATGTGTGTGCTGATGCCTCCCATGTTCAAAATAGTCCACCGTATTAGATACTTTTGGTTTGATATTTCTCGGGTACGGTGATACCTATCAATGTCTGGTTTTCTCAGAAGTGCTCCAAATAGTATAAACTTTCACACTAAATCAATAAATCTATTTTTTAAAAAATAAACGATTCTTTTGTGAAATACTCATTTTTAAAGTATTTTTGTGAGAATAACTACGTATTGAAAATTTTGTTGATGGTTATCTACTTACATTTTCAGTCATATAAATTAGAGCTCATTCCAACATCTCGAATTGAGGTCTCAAGCAATAAAATTTTGTATAACTGTCATTTGTCCAGTAACTTTATAAATATAAAAATAGTATTTTAAGTATTCAGTTAATCTAAAATTTAAATTAAAACTTCTAACAAACATTGCCCAATATTACAATATATATAATACTATCGTTTGATTCGGAAATATTTTTAGGACTGCTATCTAGTAGCGGTGATCGGCACAAGAAGAGAAGTAAAATAAAGTAAATCAATAATAACAATAATAATGTTACAATAGCATTATTAGTAACATTATTATTATTATTATTATTATTATTATTATTATTATTATTATTATTATTATTATTGGTACGATTATCCTGATACTTGCCTCCCCCCAGACAAAAAATCGTGTTTGCGCCTCTCGTCCTAACCAAGAAAAAGCCTACATCACGCAGGAAAGTCACAGCACGGAGTTTGCGGGTTGTTTTTAAAGAAATCGTTGACGCACGACATCAAACTATGGTCAATGGATTCGTCTCTCATCCAAACTTCCCTCGCTCAAGGACGACTGGTTCTCTATACCTCGCAAGAAGATATCCCTTCTATCCCGCAGGCAAGTTCCGTTGTGTTCTCTGCCCACTGCCTGAGAAGGTCGCCTTTTGCAGGGATATAAAACCTTTTTCGAGCAAGGCCACATCCCCTTTTGCAAAGAGAATGAATGGGATTTTGTCAACCCTCTTGGTCTGAAAATTCTGTGACGTCATCGTCATATCGGTTCGAAGAACTTGCCTTCCTGTGATATCGTGTTCACGTGGAAGCGCATAGAAATAGGAACATCAGTGGCGTACGCAAGGGGAGGGTACCGAGTTTAAACCCCCTCGATTTCAAATGTTTTTACAAATAAAATAATATTTCGTAAAATTGTCTTGCTCGCTTCGCTCGCAAGCGCAATATCTGCTATTCTTATAGTCCCAAGTTCAGAGCTATAATTAGGGGGCGGTGGGAGTCAGCCCCGGGAGCCAAAACTATCTAAATAAAAAAAATGTTAAAGAGAATGCCATGTTCCCCGTGAAATTTGTTGCGCCCTATTAAATAAATATTGTTTTCAGTATGCAAATATTTGATTCTAAAGATTTTCCTGCTCGCTTCGATCCCAATATGATTATTTTCTGTAATGCATTCTAAATTACCAGAGAGAGAGGTAAGGCCAGATATATATACTTCAGACTGTTGCTGCTTAAATGCATGAACAATTCTTTTCAGGAAATGGAGCGTTCACATTTGAGAGACAATTTGGCGGATGAATTGATCATGTAATGTATTTAAATTATATATATATATATATATACATATACCGCGTGAGGCACCTAAAAGTACCACCTGAAATAGCGAAGAAACCAGAAACAGTAGTGATGTGAGGTTTGCGTTAAACAATAATATCAAATGGAGCTCGTAAATCGGAGGTATGGGGTGGATCGAAAAATATCGACAAATGGGGCATCGGGAGCAAAGTCATATTTTTTTAAAATGGAACGATATACAATAACATGCATAATATAAAAGAGCACACGCAGAGAAACACAACGCCGTTCGTCTCATGCATCTACTGCACATAGGAAGGAAGATATGGCCATGTGAAAATATGTAAACAAACTAACAAGTGGCCCACTTGACCGTCAGTACCACGGCATGTAAGACTTCTCATGTGCCTGACAGAACTGCCTTTACGCAGAGAAAGTTTTGATAGCAGGTCCACGAGATCGTGTTAGTTCATAGCAAGCAGTCGTAGTGGTAAGAGCGAAGATTATGGTATTCACAAACATAGAAAAAGCGGAACGGACATGATCCTGATTTATGGGGAATGCCGAAAGAATGCCTCAGAAGCCTACCGTGTGTACGCAGAGAGATATCCGGACAGACGACAGCCATCTCGACGTCTGTTTCGTAAGTTATTTATTAAATTAAGAGACACCGGAAGTGTAACACCACGAGCACGTGTGCGGAACAAGCCAACTACAGGTGAGGCAGGTGCAACAAATGTTCTCGCCGCTGTTGCTGTGAATCCGCACGTTAGCTCCCGTGAAATTGCCAGGGATGCTGGGATGAGTCAGCGAAGTGTATTGCGCATTCTGCACACACACAAGTTTCACCCATATCATATCTCCCTCCATCAGGAACTTCACGGGAATGATTTTGTGGACCGTGTTCGGTTTTACACATGGATGTTACGACACGACACACCCGATTTGTCACGTATCCTCTTCACTGACGAGGCAACTTTTACCAATCATGGCAATGTCAACCTAAGGAACATGCACTATTGGTCGGTGACAAATCCACATTGGCTTCGCCAAGTGGAACGCCAGCGCCCATGGAGTGTGAACGTGTGGTGTGGTATAGTGGGTGAACATCTCATTGGCCCTTTTTTTATACAAGGGACACTGAATGCTGATCGATACATACAGTTTTTACAACATGAACTGCCTGTACTATTGGAGGACATACCACTTCAGACAAGGAGGGACATGTGGTACCAACATGACGGGTGCCCAGCTCACAGTGCAAGACGCGCTACAGCATGTGTGGAAAATACATTTCCAAATCGTTGGATTGGACGTGGAGGGCCTGTCAAATGGCCGGCTCGTTCCCCAGATTTCACACCGTTAGACTTTTTCCTGTGGGGAAAGCTGAAGGACATTGTCTACCGGGATGTGCCAACAACTCCAGACGATATGCAACACCGCATTACTGCGGCCTGTAGGGACATTCCCTACGAGATGCTACATTCTGTGCAACGATCTTTGCGTGGGCGCCTCGTTGCCTGTATCGCAGCTGACGGCCACCACTTTGAACACACACTTTGACAGGTTTTCGCTTCTTACGCATGGTTCTTCGACATACTGTCATGGTCATTTTCATTATGCTGTAACACTGTCAAATACATGGTGCTGACGATGTCTACTGTATTTTCTCTTCCTTTAACACTTTCTGTCTTCATCTAGTCCAATGGGTTCCGACATCTCATACTTGTACATGCCGTGGTACTGACGGTCAAGTGGGCCACTTGTTAGTTTGTTTACATATTTTCACATGGCCATATCTTCCTTCCTATGTGCAGTAGATGCATGAGACGAACGGCGTTGTGTTTCTCTGCGTGTGCTCTTTTATATTATGCATGTTATTGTATATCGTTCCATTTTAAAAAAATATGACTTTGCTCCCGATGCCCCATTTGTCGATATTTTTCGACCCACCCCCATACCTCCGATTTACGAGCCCCATTTGATATTATTGTTTCCCGCAAACCTCACATCACTACTGTTTCTGGTCTCTTCGCTATTTCAGGTGGTACTTTTAGGTGCCTCACGCGGTATATGTATATATATATATTTATATTAAAGAAACTTTGAATACGTACACAATTTAGCGTTAACATGTTGCATATGTATTTTTATATTTTATGTCGCTCTATGTTACATATGTTTAAAATACATGTTGTATACATGAAAGTTTACGTGTCATATGTGCAAAATAATAATGTTCGTCATTATTCTGTCCTTGAAAAATACAGTTTGTGTGCTTGTTTTCCATTATTAGCTAATATGAAATTGAACGTGTTAAAAAAATATTTCAAATAATTTGTTTAAACACAAATGCTTTAGCACCGACTTCTACCCCCTTTTGCATGATTTACGACGATAATAACGTCTTGTAATGCTACTATTATTACTACCACTACTATTATTATTATTATTGGCACGTTTGTCCTGGTACTTGACCCCCCCTCTGCAGATAAAAATTTGTGGTTTCGCCTCTGCTCACAAAGAACACTCATGCCCAGGCTCGAACCTGGAACCCCTGGCTTCGTAGTGTGTTATGTAACCATCTAGGTCGGCTAGTGAAAGATGTAGAACAGCTTACTGGCTCAAATTATTATCAAACACGATGAAAAAGTGGTAGTGTTTCACAATTATTATTTTGGTTAGAAAGCGATAAAATTTGTAGTTTGATAGTGTTACACTAAGCATCTTATGGAATGTAAATATCAATTTCAAATCTTATAAACCATTTCTCTATGCAAACGCATCAAATATGATAAACAACATAGGTGTGTGTTATGATATCCATTTTATAAAGGAAAAGTTAAGTTTTAACCCTGACTGTTTACATCGTATCGTTTCAATAGCATGTTATATATTGCTCTCAGAATTTTAAACGGCAGTAAAAATAAATGACATTTGCAACTACGAAGCTTACAATGGGATTGCATACATTAAGGACAGAAGATGCCATATTTTGATTGTTTGTAACATCGAAAGATGAATTAGAGGCGCAAATAGTGACTGAGAAAAGTTGCTTGCCTTGATGTCCTGTACACACTGTGAAAGTTTTCGATGTTATCAGGCGGTACCTTATGAATATAGGTTCAAGAAAATGACAAGTGGAAAAAGGCTGCAGTAAAATAAATACGATTAAAAATCTCTCAAATTATGTTCTATTTATTTTCTTATATTTATTATATTACATTGTGTCTCTAGCAGACGTTGTCTGTTAAAGTACCTCAGGCACAACCTAATTTTTTGACAAATAATTATGTCAACTCTTCTGCTATGGAGTGGATTCTCCTAATTTTATTAATATATCTTAAGCCATTGTGTGACTGGCAGAAATTAGTATCAGAATAAAAATCCCTGGTATTTGAGGTTTGTACTCTTCTACTCAAAAAGTGGTGACGATAAGCGGCCCAGAGAAGTCGTGCCGCGGAAATGGGGTAAGGCGAAGGAGTTCGGTTTCGTACCATTGTCATTAAGGAAGGTATTTTTCATAATGTAAAGAGGATACAGCATTTCCCTCTATAAAACTTGATATGAAATATTAATGATGACACTGTAATCCAAGAAGTCGCTGATCAATCAAGGGATTCCTATTTGTTTGTCAGGTTCAACAACACAATATTTTGCAAAATGGTTAACGTAGGCAAAGATTGTCTGAAGTGATGCAAGAGTCTTTCATTTGAAGCAAATAGAATCCATGGTGGAGTAAGGGACCCATGTTTTAATGTTGTAGCAAGTAGGCCTAAAAAAAATATATTATAAATGTTTACACAATTCATCAAAGTGTAGATAATATGTAACCTTTATTATTTGATTAATTCTATTTTTCTTGCATAACACAACACAATGGTGTTCTTGGATTCTCGTTAGATTCCTTTGTGCGTAAAAATCTTGCATACTGGAAACAGCCGCGCGTCAGGCTAAGTTTGCAGCAGGTTTTATGTATCAATCCACGTGAGAACTGAGCTCAGAATCTTCCGTGCCAGTCTTGCCTCAACCGCCGAGCTGCTTACATCGCAGACACTGAGAAAATCCACAGTATTGCCAACCCCACAACACATCAAAACCCGCATGCATGTCAAGCGGAATGTATTTTCGTTTCATTTTGTCTCATGAAGCATAACATTTTAGAAGTATTTTCGGCGCATAAATTATTTAAAAAATGTGTCATTACTTAATATAAATGCGAAATATCTTAGAAACATGAGAGCATGTGCATGGACGTCCACAGGATTTTTTCCAGGGAGGGGCAAGGAAGGTATTTTTTCCAGGGGGCAAACAAGTCACATTTTCCCCCAAAAGAGTGTAGTTCCCTAAAAAAATTGCTTAAATTTGAATTTATGGTGTTAATGCAATAATTAACACATATTATTGTGGCTCAAATGAAATTATATGTGTGAAATACATAATTTTTTGGGTGACTTTCATTTTCCAGGGGGGCACATACTCCCTTGCCGCCCTTCCGGACGCCCATGAGCATGTGTAGTAGTTATGTTCCCGGATTTGGTCCGATAAATCAATTGATTTGAAAAGATCGATGAAAGATCAATCGATGATAAAGGCGAGTGAAGAAGCAAGCATTGTTTATTTTTGGAGGGAGGCCAGAAATGGGCGGGGCGTGAGATATGGGTGAGAGTTTTGATTGGTCGTTTGGATGAGGAGATGATGACGTCATATGTGTTTTGTGTTTTGATTGGTTGAAGAGTTTTTTGACCCGTAACGGGAAATTCCCGAGCTTGATTCCTACAGGAAATTCCTGAGTCATTTGAATGATGAATAAAGTGTTGTCTGAGAAAGGTGAAATGTTATAGATAAGAGGTTGAGGTTTAGAAAATGCTGTGTGAAGCACGTGAAAATCACGTGATAGGAAATTGCTGATTCGGGTTGATTCTAAGAATTTCCCGCCAAAATCACGTGAGTCACGTGACCGGAAATTCCCAGCTCGGGTTAATTTTCGAGTGAACAAACAGGCATTGTTATTATTTGGCAGGGTTCCAAAAATGTGTGGAGTTTGAAATAGATAAGATTTTAAAAGATGATAGATAATGGATGGGGAATGTTTTTACTGTTTTATTTTTTATTTTATTTATTATGTTTGTTTTTCGGTACAGAGGTTGATATAGGTTTTCGAACTTAATGACTCATTCAGTATAGAGGTTAACAACCTGTCTTTGAGAAGCCGGGAAAATGTTGCTGACTCATTTGATTCAAAGATCGTTGTATTAATTTAAGAATACAAAAAATGTTTATTTGGACATGTTTAAGGAAAATGACGTAATAGGAAGAAGGGTATATATATATATATATATATATATATATATATATATATATATATGTGTGTGTGTGTGTGTGTGTGTGTGTGTGTGTGTAGACTGTATAAAAGAACAAGAGTGTGTCATAATGGGAGAGTATTGCATAACGTTACCGGAGAAAGCTCTGAATTTCTACGAGATAAGTTACGAGGAGTTTTGGGAAGTTATAGAATCCTGCGGCGATGTCGATACCGATCGTGAGGCTGTACAGCGAGTGTTGAAACATTTCCCGTTTATGTACGTAGCACTACGTGAAGCTTCATGGTGCGGATGTTACCTGTTCAATAGATCGGGAGAAGCAGTCCATCATTCCTGCGAGACGTTGAAGGAGATAGTGGAAAGAAAAAAGTTTACGGATGGGAGAACAGGATTTCCCAGTCATAGATGTTCGTGTGAACTCATTCAGAGGAAGGATGAAGATGAGATTGCTGAAGCTTTAAAACAAAGAGTGAAAGAGTGGCTTGCCGTGTTAGTGAACAAAACTATTTTGTGGTGTACTACCTGCAACCGTTCTCTACTACGTAAATTAGAAGGACATCCCTGTTTTCCAGTGGTATCTTCGAATCGTCTTGGTTTTTCCAGATCTGTGTTCGATAGTGATGTAGAAGATACTGTGCCGGTACCGTTATCACCAATACCTGGAACCCCATCACCTATTGTATCAGATTGTTTTTATTTGGCTGATTTATGAAAGTGTTCAGTTACCCCTGCTACCGATTTTTGGGGCATGGTAATAACTACCTATCAGTCGATTCTCGATACAAAACTTACGAAAAGTGGCCTGTAGGATTACAACAGACACCTGAAGAGTTAGTGATTTCAGGATTTTACTATTCAGGCCACGGTGATAGAGTACTGTGTTCATATTGTTGTTATGGATTTTGTGATTGGACATCGGAAGATTGTCCTGTTATAGGACATCGGGCATCAGTGCCCCATTGTAGTTTTATACGAAGTGTTGCATTACTACATTATAAGTCCGAATGTAAATATTGTGGTAATAGAGAAAACTCTGTAAAAAGTGTTATTGAAAAAAATGCAGATTCTGTAATGATTTGTAAAATCTGTTTTTTGAATGT
Source organism: Lepisma saccharinum (assembly GCF_977018435.1). Classification (NCBI taxonomy): domain Eukaryota; kingdom Metazoa; phylum Arthropoda; class Insecta; order Zygentoma; family Lepismatidae; genus Lepisma; species Lepisma saccharinum. The sequence continues at coordinate 20,482,030 of NC_139236.1, read as the reverse complement.
TTGTGATATAGTGTTTCTCCCGTGCAGACATTTTGTCAGTTGTCGATCCTGTGCCTCACAACTCGATAAGTGTGCTATATGTCGTGGATCTATTAAAAATACATTGACGGTTTTTACCTGTTGAACAATGGATGTATGTTTTTTGGACGTTTAAGGTTTACGAGGAAAAGACGGTGAATTTGTGTGGAAAGAAGTCGGAATATTGAAGTCTCCTTTTGAATGTATATTTGATTATTTAGTAAAACCTCCATACGGTCTACATTTTCTAAGTGAAAAATATCGTTGTGTGAATTACTGGTTCCGTGCAAACAAACACGGACTCTCCTGGGAAAATGGTTGGGTACCGTATGAGAAGTTAGGAGATCTTTTATATTCTGTACTTGCAAATGAAAATGTGTATGTTAAAGGTACTGAAAAAGCTAAATGGTTGGAAAAATGTATTGGAGAAAAACGTATGAGTACGTTAACCGTAGATAATATTGAAGAATTTGGGTGTCCAAAATTGGAGAGTGTGAAACTTTCGGTAGAGAAAAAGAAATGTAGAAAACATAGTGAATCAAAAATGTGAAAAAAACCTGTGCAGTTGAAAATGTTTGGAAAATGTACCATTTCTACTGTAATAGAGAAAAATATAAAATATTTAACCTTTTTCAAATGTTTTATTTACAATTTAATAATATACATAAAAGATATAAATTGACAGTAAAAATACATAATGGATAATAAAGTTATTTATAATAACAATGAATGTCGAAGATTGTTTTGAAGATATATTTCAATCATCAATTCGTTGTACCAGAGAACGTGAAAATGGCTTATCAGATTTTCTGGTACTTCTTTTCTTTCTGAAAACATATTCTTTTCGATACAATGCACAAAAGTCTGTATATGTGGCTGTAATTTATGATAACGTTCGTTCATTAATTTTCTTAAGGGTGTGAAAAGTTCAAAAAAATATAAATGTAGTTCCGGGGGTGTAAAAATAAAAGCATCCGGTGAGGAATGTTGATACATGGAAATACGTTTTCCGAAAAAAATTACAGCACTGACAGTAACATTCCCTGTGACGTGATAATTAATTCGTCGACCTGTTTCGACGTAATTAAGTAAATCATATTTCAAAACACACAATTCTCTAATCTGTGAAGAATTAATTCGTACGGGTAATCTTCCTTGTTGCAAAAACTCCCATACCAGATTGAAAGGTGTCTGTTTTTCGAATCCTACTGCTACATATTTGGTTTTTTCGGTGTTCAGAAAATATATATTTCCAAGATAAAGATCCAAACAGACATCTATGTTGTGCAGTTCCGAACATTCGGTTTTATTTTGGGAAGAAGTGTTTTCTTTACGTATTTTTATGAAATCACAATCCTTTGTCACATCCGGTCCACTCTCGATCGGTTCAGTTTTTATAACAGGAATCTCAATTTTGATAGAAGGCAGACGTCTACGTTTTCTGCATCTAGAAACCCCATCCTTATGGGTAATACGGTCTAGAAGCTGATCATGTTTTTCCATTGTAGAATTTTTGACTGGTTCCATGATGTTTTCACTAAAGGTGTCAAGATGATACTGAGAGCGAGCAGAATCATCATACATATTTTATATAGAAATCACCTTATACACTCCCGAACTGGTTTGATGGAACGACACACCTGTGCTCCTTTAGGACACTTTGAATGCGGTAAACATTTGAAGATCTGACGAAAACGGTGTAAAATATATTCATCTTTACTGACACCCGGTGGGAATATCCGGATGAAATCCCTGGTTGTGACGTGATGTGCTTTATAATAAGCATATACACAACAGTAATGTCCGCAAGTCGTAGCAAATATTCCTTGTAAAGGGGTGTTATTGTGAGTCCAGACAGAGGAATGACGGTTCAAGAATGTTATGAATTCTGGGTAATAGGGGTGGAAACCGTATGAATCAAAATATTCTGCCTTATTGTTTTAGTCGAAATAGAAGGCAACCCAGTGTGTTCCTTTGGAATCGGAAGTTTCCGTGTTTCCGATTATCAAAGCAGGGGTGGAGAACGTTCGAGGCAGAAGATCTCTCGGGTAAACACCACAAAAAATTGTTTTGGTGGAACAGTTGTGAGATAAAATATGTCTGATCTGTGATGTGTTCATGTCGGATATGTTTATAATAAAGTACACAAACACGGTGGTCTTTTTCTATTACGATACAGGTAGGTTTCTGTGACAGAAAACAGGAACACACCAAATTTATAGAGTAAAATTGTTAGGTTTTATTGGTGAACGATAACACCTCGGTCTTTTGTCACATCCAAGGCCACTTCGAATTCAGCATAGAGAAGACAGGTAACATTTTCCGACAGTTGTGGAGAAAACTGCATTTCTACTCCTAAGGTACCTTGTTCCTGTAGACTGATGTGTGTATCGTTTCCTGAAAAATCTTGTGTAATGTCGTACATCAGAAAAAATGATCCGTTTTCAAACATCTTCCTTGTGATCTGATGTCCATAATTATTGTGATGGATACCTGTGCCGGAAAACAGAGTTTGGTAGGCACGTGTTACTAAACCGCCATTTCCTCCTGTACTGATTCGTAGAGGTTCAGAAGGTGTGAGCTCTCCATTTTTTACAAGATGGAAAGAAGATAGGTTAAAACTTCTAAAGTCGAACGGATTTTTTTTACTGTCTCCGAGAAAGCTGGCGGTGGATACCATAGTAAAAAGAATAACATTCGGAAAAGGACCTTGAAAAGCATTGTCGATAGAAATCTGCTGCGTTCCTGCAACGTAAGAGTACGCCTTGATAATACTTCTTGAGAACGGATAATGTGCAGGAGCATAAGAAAGTGCTCTGTCTATAGCCAAACTGGTGCTAGGAGTAGGAATGACGTGATTTATTTCGAGAGCAGCTTTAAAATTTTTATTTTTACGCTAGGTGAATCTTGATCTCCCCAGATATAAAAAGTATCACGTGACTTGATAAGTTCGATACGTACTTCAACACCATTGAGTAGATATTTAGACTGATTGAAAAATCTATGTGGAGTTTTCCCATAAGTTCCATTTCAGCTGTTACTTCCAAAGGATTTCCTGATGACGGAACGTACTGGAAATGTTTTTTTCGGGTGGTGAAACCTTTGTTATTGGTTGTGATTTTATCTTGGTTTCCAGGTGTGTCCAGGTACCATAAAGCATTAGTAAGATGTGTATTTGCAGCATCGGTACCGTAATTGAGAAGTACTTCAAAAACCGATTTATATTCATAATTGATGTCAGCATTTGTTACAGATATACCGTTGATAGCAACGTTACATTGTGAAAATATAGTATTGAGGAGATAATTTACTACCCCACAATTTTTTGTGGTTGCATTATCGGTCGGCAAAGCACTCATACGACTCCCATCTTGTTTAACCATCTCCACCTGTAAACGAAGATAAACAGATGCAAGATCCAGAAAATCTGTTGCTTTTGCAGGTATGAGAAATGGTATCACGTTTTGGTTATCGATGAAAGCAATAGCTTTGTAGGTAACAGTGTAGGTTTTTTCGACATTTTGCTGAATAGGTTTTTTCTGAAAAAGATCGAACTGTGAAATCATACAGGTGTTGTTCTGCATCATTGTGTAAAAATATCTTTGACTTTGATATTCTGTCTGATTTTTCTGATCCTCGAGGTTCTAACACGGGTACCTGAATGTTTAAAAATCGAATGAATGTTTTTTTCTTGTAATTCTTCTTCTTATACCCGAACCTGTCAGAGAATCGATTTTTCGTTGTGCTCTATAGTTTCAAGATTCTGACCTAACAATGTTACATTGTGAAAATATAGTATTGAGGAGATAATTATCGGGCGGCAGAGCACTCACACGACTCCCATCTTGTTCAACCATCTTCAGCTGTAAACGAAGACAGAGAGGTGAAAGATCGAGAAAATCTGTTGTTGCAGGTTCGAGAAACTAAGTTACATTCTGGTTATCGAAGGAAGCAATAGGTTTGTACGGAATAGTATGTTTTTTCTGAAAAAGGTCGAACTGTGAAATCATCGAGGTGTTGTTCTGTATCATCACGTAAAAATATCTCTGACTTTGATATTCTGTCTGATTTTTCTTTTACGTGTTTTCCTAGATTTCGACGATGTTTTTCGACGTTTTACGGATGTACGTTTTTTCCTGATTCTCGAGGTTCTAGCACGGGTACCTGAATGTTTTAACATCGAATGAGTATTTTTTCTTGCAATTCTTCTTCTTATACCCGAACCTGTCAGAGAATCGATTTTTTGTAGTGCTCTAGTATTAAGATTCTGACCAGCTTCACGTATTCGCTGAAGAACAATAGTTTTTGGAGTCTGCTGACTTGTTGCAATATCTGTAACAATATTAGCACCAGTTTTTAAAGCTTCTTTTCCGATAGCCTTTGCACCACTCCAGAGAAGAGGTTTCACCATTCTGAAAAGTCCAGCAAAAAGAGAACCTAATCCTCATCCTTTTTGAATTGTGTTAGAACGAAAAATGGGTCCGATTCCTCCATGTGTTTGGGTTGTGTAATATTCTACTTGCGAATTCATGATGACCCATTCGTTTACCAATATAGACTGAGAAAATAGTGTTGTCGGTTTTTTAAAAGGATTTTTTTTTTACGAAAATGTATAACAGCTATAGTAGGAACGGAACTGTTTCTTAAATTTAAAAAATTTCCTTTTTGATCGTTTAAAGTAATTTCTATTGTTTCGAAAGAACTTTTATCCAGATAAACATACTGAATCGGATTGAATGTGTGATGAGCTACAGGTGTCGTACATGTGGTATCTACTTCTGAACATTGTTTTCGAGTAAGACGTAAAAGACGTATCATTTCTTCACCGACCAACTGTTTATTATCGACAACGTTATTAGATATTACGTGCGAAGAATAGATAGATTTTAATATATCATATCGAAATTTAGCATACTCGTCTGTTAAATCTATAGGTGTTATTGTATTGTCTACAGAGACATCGGGTTCAGGGTCGAGCATTCCTGTTTCGGACAAGTGTTTATATACACGGCAGCTTTAAAATAGAATCGAAGATGAGTAGGAACAGCTACATTTGCTGGTTTGGTTTTCAGGGGAAAAATAAGATCATCTATTGTGTAAGTAGCTGTAGGAAAATAAAACGGTTGATCGTTAATATATAGTGTGTTATCTGTAGAAACAGATGACTCGAATGAACTCCATTGCGGGTCAGCCAGAAGATGCCAGAATTTGTAAAGCACAGGTTTTCGTATTTAACGATTATCGGGAAGTGAAGTTACGATCGACGAAATCAAGTCTTCAACATTTGTATATGTTCGAACAGGAAATGTTAGTTGTCCTCACTCTGTTTCCAGAACGTTATCATAAAGAGTTGAATGCCATAATTCTGCTAATCCGACTTCACACAAATCTGGAGGCAGATCGATACGTTTTGGCAATTTTACAGTAAAATGAGTTAATGCGTTGTTTGAAAAATATTTTTCTGTGGAAGACGATGGGAGGTACATATAGAAATTACCATCCATTCTGACTGAACAAGAAGAACTCACTGATTCGAAATGGTGATATATTTCGATATATATTAAGGTTTAGTTGTTTGATATCGGTTTTAGCGATGATGCCTTGATTCATGAATCAAAACTGGAGGGATAACCCAAGGTATTCTAAATTTTTACCTATACGTCGTGTTTTTAAAATTTTATCAATTTTATACTTTTCGTCAGGATTCGAATATACTTTCTGAACCTCATGTTTGTAAAATGTTCATTTTACAGGTTCACCATTTAAGTCGTCCAATATGTAAACAGGTACCGGTTGTCGTTGAAAGACGGAATGAATCTTAAAAAGTTCTCGTGACCACGATTGTTCGTATCCTTTTTCGAAATGTCCTTTAACAAAAGAAATTCGCACAATGTCCCCAACTTTCAAATGTGAAATTGTGTGTGAGATACGGTTGTTGTGTCTATTGAGATGTTTCCACACTGTGTAAACATTAGTTTCGTTTACATCTTGAGGTGTCATTCCTATGGAACTATGGATCGCAGTATTGTAACCTTTAAGAAGTTGAGGTAAAATATCTATGTAACGTCTTGTTTGTTCTGCTATAAAATATTTCCACATTCGTTCTTTTAACGTTCTGTTAAAACTTTCCACCTGCTTTTACAGGGTGGTTAATTTAATTTGTAAATTCTGTTCCTTGATCTGTTTGTAATGTGGCAGGTTTTCTTTTGTTTTGTTCAAAAATTGTTCTGAAAGCTTCGGTTACAGAATTACTTGTTTTATTTTTTAGGGGTAATGCATAAGCATATTTTGAAAATACATCAATCACTGTTAGGAGATATTTAAATCCGTCGTTATGTGTTTGTATCGATGTCATATCGTTGAGATCGGCTTCCCAGAGCATATCTATGTTCCATACATTATAATGGTTTCGCGGAAACCTTTTTCGTGCACTTTTGTGAAGAGTGTATGTTTCCTGGTGCATTAACCAATTTTTTACTGTATCACGAGATGTATTCCTATGTCGTACAACTTTCCACAAACGATCCACAGATGAAAATGAGACTCTGTGTTGAGGATCGTAATATATTCTAGCAAGAATTTTATCATGTTTTACTTTAGGGACTCCCATGATTGGTCTCTCTGTCTACGACTTTTTCTTAAAGGAACGAGTTTGTATGCATCAGATGTTCTCAAAAATGGTGAAGTTTTTCTGGAAACACGTAAGACAACATTTTTCTTCTTTTTCGCAGGTTTTCGTTTACGAGACGGACCAGGAATTTCCGTTGATGATGATGACGATGAAAATTTTAACGATCTCGGGTTTGGAAGTGTTTTTTCCTGATCTTTTTCGAGTAGACGTTGGGCTGTAGAGTGATACTCATCAATAACATTTTCTAACTGTTGTCTTGTATTGCGTGGTAACGTTTCTACCAGATTTGGAGGAAAATACGTTGATCCTGGTGAAATACTAGAATCGCCATTATCCTGGATAATAGGAATCTCTAATGGTTCTTTCGATTTTCGACTCAACCATAAATACTCATCCAATTCTTTTCTATAAAGACGCCATTTTTGGTCATCTGGTATATTTTTCATTTTAAAAATTTCATTCATTTTTTTATCCAGAATAGATAATTTTTTATTTATAGACAGTTCGGAACCGCGAATACGTGTCAATTGTTCTGGTGAAAGAACAATCATTTTCTTGTAAACAGATGTCATTTTTAATGTGGAATGAGAGTTCCAAGAAGACCTGATAGTAGAGATCCTAAAAGTTGGGGTAGAAACCCTCCTCTTTGAACAAGATTTTTTCTTCGTTTTTCGATATCTACTTTAGGTTTTACAAGTCTACGTAAAACAGTTTTGTAAGGTGTTAGACGATCTTTTACAGACGGTCGAAGTTTTATATTACCTTTTAAAACATTCAGACAACATTCACTGATAAAACGGATTGTTTTTTTTTAAGCACTTTTCAATAATGTTTTGCGAACTTTTGTTGGGGAATTTTTCAATATGTGCAAAAAAGGTGAATGTGTTTTAAAATAAATATTCTGTTTAGAACGTAAGTTGGTACGTCTCTTCCTCGTTTTCTTTATCTCGAGGTTTCAGGCATTCCTGAGGAAGATATATGGTTGAATGATCTGCATTAAAAATATCTGTTTGATAACGTAAAGGATCCGGTTTTGACTGGGAAAGATCAATATACAAATAACAGTAAGGTTCTATTGTTGCATCTATATATACTTTTTCAAGTTCCTTCATGCGATGAGGTTGAAGTTGTCGTGCAAAAACAGTAAATTGGTTCATATCTCGTGGATTTTTAAATATAACAAAGTGTTTTACGTTCAAAGAAATATATCTACAATTTTTTCCTTGGTGAAAAAGATTCTGTGTTATAAAAACAACTGAAATATTTTTGTGGTGACTACCTTTCGTAAAAAGGTCTGCAACTTTTTCTCCTTCAGCAACCATCATAAGATCATCTAGCACTATAAGGGTGGGAGTTTTTCCGTTCCATGATTGCCAATTAACAATTCCTTTATGATATTCCACATCAACGATATTTTTTGGGATACTATTTTCCTGATCGTAACACCATACTATTTTTAACAGGTTTTTCGACAAAAGAAAACATAGAATTGACAAGTTTTGTTACAAACGTAGTTTCTCCACTTCCTGATGCTCCACAAACCATCATTGTAAAAGGATGGATAAGTTTAGGAAACATTTTATATTAAGCAAAAATTTTACAGATTTGTATCCAGGAACTTGAAAGAAAATGAAGGTTTACCAGACTAATACATTTTATATTTATTTTGTAAAAGATTATATATTACAAGTATACAATATAATATAAAAAACACTCGAACAGAAACTTGAATCTTGGACCTATAGGTTAAAACCTATTACAATACCTATTACAGTATTACAGATTAGGATTACAGACATATTTATAACCTAGTCTGTACGGAATCCGAAAGGAAATGATAAATGTTGGTGGTCAAAAAAACGTTTCATGAATACTGGCTGAAACAATTTCTTTTCATTTGTACTGATAACTTGAAACTGTTTTGTTCTTCTAATTCAAAAGATATTTTCTACTATGAAAAACTAAATATGCTGACCAAGGCAGTAATTTATTTTATTAAAAACATAAACTAAACGTAACGTTTCAACCTTCTAGCAAGGTCTTCTTCAGACTCTGTATCAAGTACAAAAGTAACAAGATACAAAAACAGGGCCTTATATATACACAAACATTACTCCCTCCAGACTATTTAGAAAGTTGTTTGGAACTTTCTAGAAGGTGACTTTCACTTTCACCAACTTTACTTTCACCTCAAAGGCTAAACTCAATTACTCCCATATAGAATGTGGTTGGACTTTTAATCTCATGATCTTTTCCCTTCATTTTTCTTCCTTCTCCTCTCCTCTTTCTCTCTTGTCCTTTCCACTCTTTCTAACATCTTCTTCCATTCTTTGTTTAACTTCAGTCCCCCATTCCAGTTCATTGTGTCTTCTTCACCTTTCTTCTCTATTTCCTTTGCTTCCTTCCATTTTCTCACTAGCATTCTCTTCTCCCTTCCTATCTGCTTAGCCTCATCCCACTCTATGTCATGTCCTGTTTCTCTCGTGTGTTTAAATATTGCATTTCTCTCTCTCTTAAGTCGTACATCATCCCTATGTTGTTTCAACCTGTCTTTCAGCCTGTTTTTCGTTTCTCCTATGTACACACTCTGACATTCTTTACATTTCACTTCGTAGATAATCCCTTCCTCTTCCTCTTCTCTGTTTTCCTTATTCTTGTTAGCATTCCTCGCTATTCCTAAGATGCTTCTCCCTCCCTTCCTGTAAGTTTTAATTCCCGCTTTTCTAAGCACTTTGCATATCTTTTCTGTGGTCTTCCCCATACTCCTTATTCCAAACCTTCTCTCTTTTTCTTTCTCTTCCAATTCTTCCCTGCCCGTTTTCTTTCTTCTACTGTTTATGGCCAGTCTATCCTGCTTCTCATACCCATTCTTTTCCAGCTGTTTCCATAGGCTATTTATTTTGCCTTCTTTTTCACATTCTTCCATGCATATTTTCTTGATTCTGTCCTCCATATTCTTTATAAAATTTATTTTTGTCACCTCACTTACATCACTTCTTTTGTGGCAGAATACCCCTGCTGCACACTTCTTCTGATGCCAAACGGTTTCAATTTCTTGTCCTCTATTCCTTTTCATCAATATATCTAGAAAGCTTAACCTGCTTTCTTCTTCTATTTCAAGTTCCAATAATATCCCTCTTTCTTCATCTTGAATTTCTTTGGCAAAAATGTCAAGCTGCCTCTTCGTTCCCTTCCATATGCCAAAACAGTCGTCCACATATCTGCAAAACAGAATTATTTTGTCACCTCCCATTTCTATCACTTTCTTTTCCCATTCATTCATAACCAATTCAGCCAATGCTGGGCTTAGACTGGAACCTATATTTAGTCCTTCACTCATTAACATTATTTTATCTCCCAATATACTGTAACCGTTATTCCAAATGGTTTCCAGCGCCTTGACTACCCTTTCACTATCCCATTCTCCTATAATTTCTTGTCCCATTCTCTTTTTAATAATGTCCAAAACGTGTCCCCTCTTGATGCTCGGGAACATACTCTTCACGTCTAAGCTAAACATTGTCGTCTTCATCTCATTTAACTTAAGTCCTTTTATGAGGTCTACTACTTGTTCACTGTTCTTAACTGTTCTGCTTTCTTGCTGTGTTACTAACACGTCAATAACTTTCTTAACTTTCTTTTCTAAGGGTTCCAAAATATTATTTCTGCAGTTCATTACTGGTCTTAACTTTATCTCCTCTTTGTGTATCTTTGGAAAGCCTTTCAAACTTGGTAGTCTTCCTGTCTCCTTTATGCATTTCTTGAATCCACTCCTCCTACAGTCTTTTATGATTCTTTCTTTTATAGTTTGTTCCTCTCCTGTTCCACAAATCTCCTCATATCCATTTTCTTTTAGGTCTTCAAACTTCCTCTCGTACCATTCTCTTTCCATCACCACAATTGCTCCTCCTTTATCTGCCTGCTCTATCACCACATCATTTCTTGTTTTGATTTTCTTCTACTGTAACGTCAGATTTTTCATTGTTCATCATATCACACATAGTATCAAAGTTGACCAATTTTTGATGTGGAAGTGTTTAAAGTGATCCCTTTAACTTTACAGATATATTGGGGTTCAGAAAGAGGATTTTTAATTTTCATACTGTAACTTTTTGGTTCTGTTGAGACAAACTCTTCACACATCGGGACCGAAATTACTTAATTCATCGGTGAGTTCCCCTAATTTATCACCTGTTCGGGGATGATATTCCATTTCAGGACTATCTATATAAATCACCGAATCTGTGTCACAATAACATACCCTGTCATCCAATTTTTCAAGAAGTTCATACAGTTTCAAACGAGCATGACATGTCGTAAAAGCTGCAATAGGAACGTTTACTTTTCTGTTCAGGGTGATTGCCTCTTCAACATATTTCCAGTTTACTATAACAGTATCCTGATTGATAAATATAACTCCTCCAATAATTATATTAGGATCAGTCATTTTATCGAGAAAATCTTTCGACTCCTTGATAATAGATGTTTGGGAAAGGTTATCTCGTTAACAAAATTTACCCCATAAAGAATTAAGACAAAGTTTAGCCAAAGTACGTTTTCCTGGATTGATCTCAATATTGTCTTCCTCCAATAGAATCCCCTCTTTATCAAAATAGTCCTGTAGGTATTTTTCTTTATCCATTCTGTTTTGACACCAAGTAGGCCACCCACTGGCTTCCTGTTTTATTTTCAAAAATGTGGTGACATATTCAGCAAACAGTCCTCCAGTTTGTGTAACAGGATTGAACATACATGTTTCGTATTTCCACACTTCCGACATCTTCAACATTCTGTAACCTAAACTACAAGCTTTACGTACTTCTGCGATAACCCAAGTTCCTGAAAGTGAACGCTGTTCATCTGAATGTTCACAAATACCTTCAAATTTTAGTGTGATAGCACATTCTTTACATAATACAACATCAGTTTTCCATTTATTTTTGAGGGTAAAACAGGGTGGAGAAGGGTTGTAGGGGGTAGAATTGTACATTTAACAAGTCCTTCCGTGTTTAAAACTTCATCGACTGGAGGAATAGAATTTCCTAAAAATATGGTAAGATGACTTACAGGATAGGTACAATATTTGTTCACATAAGGGTACAAACTTGTAAAATCGTTGTATTGTAATTTCTCATTTTCCTTGATTCTGTAATAAGTTCTGACTGTTTCAACTCTTCCACCATATAAGGCATCTCTCGGATTTAAAGGAATACAACAGACAATAGGGTGTGTAGATAGATGTCTATCGAGTTCAGGATCACTTTTTAATATTCTATCAAAATCGCATTCCCACATTGTGACAACACGGTATCCTTCAGAACGTAAAGCTGCAAGTTTACGACATGTTGTTTCGTATCTAAAAGCTGCAGTGTTTAGCATGTCACTATTGGTTTGACCGTCATTTTCCTGGATGTTTTCATCTTCCGTGATATCTTTAGGATACATATCCCTGTTTGTTGATATGCATCGTCTGCAACCGTGCCAGAAGCAGCCAAGCGCTTCGTACACTGTATTTGTCTCCTCGTGATATCCATCTACTTTATAACGTCCTCTTAAAACATATTTTTCACGAGTACGTCCACCGTGGAGAAGTATTATGTGATTTTGTTCTTCAACATAGGTCAACCATTTCAACGCAAATTTTGACATTTTATCTGCATGATGGTAACCTCCTTTAGGAATTATTCCTATAGTGTCAGCGGGCATAAATTTATGTCTGTAAATTAATGAACACGCTCATGCTATAGTGATACAATTTCTAAAAATATCTATTTTACATATATCCAGAACATTGTCTCAGTTTCAGACATCCTTGTCTTAACAGAGTAACATCTTTAATACAATATTGGAGTAGTTCTGTTTTGTTGTTGAAAGGCATATTTTTTTGCATTCAGTATCATACCAAGACATGAAATTTGTTTGATCTTCAATTGTTTTCATATATTCATATCCGTATGCAGAAGGAGGAGGTGTAGGTTCTATCTAATTTCGATTTTTGTATGTGTTCCACAAATGCGGATAATATCCTTTCTGTACTGGTAGACCGAACAGTTTTGAAAACCCTGCAAGATTCGTCTGAACGTAATTAAGACTGTCGATAAAGTAGAGATTTTGGTACGTCATACTGATGATTTTGGTTCCATCCAAGATTATACGACGTTTCATTCCTTTTTCCAACATTTTTCTCAATATAAACGTGCAATCATAACCTCGTGCATTGTGTGCACAAATAGTTATATTGGAAAACTTATGTTGCAGTTCGAGATAGGAGAGAAATGTTTCTACAGGATCATCCCAGAATATAAACTGTCTTGTACCACAAACAGAACATGAAACTGTTAAATCCTCTTTGTTATGACATGCATGGCAGGCTGTCTGTACCACGATAAGATTCGGAACATGAAGAAAACTTTTTTCTTTATGACAGTACGGAATATCAGTATAACATTCGAAATCATAAAACACAAATAGAAATTTCGAATTCTGTTTAGATTTTGGAATGGACATGTAACACATATGATTTATAGGTTTCACACAGTTACAGACAGTACAGTATTTCATGTTACACCTATGTACTTTCTCATACGAATTATTTGTGAGAACAATTCTAAAACATCCAGGACACTGTTGAATTTCACTACATACTGTACCGTTTCGAAATAGTGTAGAAACATGATTTGTAAAACATTTCTCATTTTTGAAAATCCTGTGACATGTTTGACATGTTTTATAAACTCCTGTTTCAGGTACGCATGGAGGGATTGTGCGGCACATGGAACACATTTGTTTGCACTGATGAATATGTGGTTTACAAAATATAAGTTCGTTACATCCCTGGCATCCCTGTTTTGCTGCAAACGCTCCAACACGGTTCACAATAACATCGTAATGGTGTCGAGTACTGTCGTATAGAAGATATATGTATTTGGAGACGTTTTCGACCTCTCCTTCAAAAACAATATCTTTAACATCACGAAGGTTATTGTACACAGCGATTTTATATTCTGTAAGAACTTGTTGAAATTTTTTGAGTTCAGGAATTCCACTGCCGACACACGTATTGTCTGTTAGATTTACACCTCCCTTTCGCATTAGTTCAAAAACAGGTCTAAGAAGATTTCTATTTTTTCTATATTGTGTATACGATGGATCTTTATCTACATGGACTTTCCCTATAACCAGAGCTTCAGCTAAACAAAGAGTTTTTTTTTCTATTTGGTACACTGACAATACTTTTCTTCAGTGTACTTAGCATATAATTTGGTAAACAATAGGCACGCTTACCGTCTCCTCCTCCTCCGACAGGTATATTAACACGGTCAACCCGCAAAATTAGACGGTCTGTACTTGAAAATGTTTTTGCACTTTGTAGTATTTTATGCATAACAGTCCATACCATATCACTATGTAACTGATCACTTCTATGCCACCCGATATAAATATCTCTTACATTTGGGTCGGATATGTTAGATAGTGTTAAACCTATTTTATCTCCGTCCTTAGCATTCTTTTTCACATAGATGAGAAGGTTTTCAACACCTTGACGAATCCAACTGTGAGGGTCAACATTTTCTGGAGGATGTGAGAAACTGAATTCCACACGTTGTCCTTTGGAAGGAAATTTAGGGTATTCACGTTCCTTAATATTGTGTAACAATAGATTTCTTATGTGTTCACGAGGTATTGTATCACGTTTTCTTTTCTTACCTCTTCTATCTGCTTCAGAAATATTCTGAGGTGACTGTTCAACTGTCGGTAAGGGGTCCTCTCTCCAAGACGGTCCAGGTAGAGGTTCCGGGTCTGGTCTGGATACGACATTCCTTGAAGTTCCTTGAGATGATGCAGTATCGGATGTGTGGATATTCGGTGTTGATGATGCTCCTTTTCCGAAAAGTTCGGGCGTAGCTGTTGTTGTTGTTACCGCCCGTAATAATTGATCATACTCTTCAACTAAAGAGACAGTCTCTCCTTCAATTATCCTTTGTGCAATGTACGCCAGTAGTTTTCGTAACTGGTCAGCTGTTTTGTAATACCCGTTACGATATAACACTAACAATTCGTCAGCAGATAACTGTAAGTCCATGATAGGAGGATAATAGCATTCCAGAAACTACTCACGATAGAGGGTGTCTATGTTATATACCTCAGCATCACAATACTGATTCTAACGGTTTTACTGTCTGATTTATAAGTTTCCAGGAAATGAGTAACAATCTTTCCGGTATCTATGACCCTTTCTGTTTTAATGATTTATCTAACGGTTTACTGACTGTTTTGTAAACTTTCTAGAAATGTGTTGATTGATTGATTTAGTTTATTTTACTTCGCGTTTTGTGCCTCTTGGCTAATTTGCGAAGATGGGGATGAGTGATGAAAAGATGAAATTGATGAATGGACATTCACAAACAACCTAGCCCGACCGGGATTCGAACCCGGGACCCTTGGCGTCGCAGCGCGATGTGCTAACCACTCGGCCACAGGGTCGGGCTTCTAGAAATGTGTAACTGTTTCCTGGTGTTTATCTATAAACAATTTTAAACTCTTTGATAATTAAAAGATATTTCTAATAAAATGGAACAACAATTGCAGAGGTCGAATTGTCTGATATCGGATCTAGTAGTTTCAAGGTTCAATGCCAAAGTTCAATCTCCAGTTCATACTGACATCCAATACTTTTTATTTCGAAATGAAGACTGGTCATGCAAATATATATATATAAAAAGGGTACCACGAAATTAAAACAACTGGGCGTGACGATTACCACAAAAAAGTGTCTATCGCAAGATTTTTTATATAAAATGAAAGTTGGTTCTCGAAAATAGATCCAATGCACAATTCCTTAATAATGCTTTCGTGACGTGACTCGTTGTTGCAAGAAACACACTAAGTTCAACATAGGAACACGTAAATTTTGAAATGCGTGCCGAAAAAGTTCACAAAGTCTCAACTTACGATATAAGGTTGCACAGGATTCAATATATAAAGACTTGCCCCAGTTGAGAATAAAAATACAAATACGACGTTGAACCTTGAGTGGAATGTGACGAACTGTGTTTGCAATGCTTCCGTTCCTAGCGAAGAAAAAAGGAAAAAGGTGAAAATTGACTGGGAGACATCTATCGATATAAATTGTAATGAGGCAAATAACCTCAAGGGGATTTTTATGGATGCGAAATTTTCACTTAATGTAATGGAATGACGTAAAGCGGGACTTACAAATGACAGATTCACGTCATCACCGTTACAGGTTTTTCATCAGGATCTCTGCTAACCCGTTCTCCTCGCAGAAATCTATGTAGCATGCAATCTGTCTCTCCACTTGAGGAGCTTGGACCTTGCTCCACAGATTTCTTCGTTCCCCGGAATCTTCTGCATCTTTTAGATTCCCATGCAATACATTGAATTCGAATGGTAGGGATGCCATATCTGAAAATATAGAAAAATTATGTTAGATATATATCGCACGTACACCTTGATTACAGTTATACATTTTTGTTTTAGAACAACCGGGGGCTGGCCCTTTTCGAAGCCTTCCTGTTATATGAGGCTAACGCCGATGTACGGGAAGAATTCCAAAGGTTGAAGGCGGCATTCCGCCGTTACACGAATGGAACGGTGGGGATCAATGTGGAGGAACAGGCAGCCGGTGACCGCTTAGGTGGTGAATTGGAGGTCGTCGGACAACGTATGGTGGAAATATTCCACCGTATGTTTACCGAAAACAACGAATTCATTGCCAGGCGGGAACAGCTTAGAAGAGAGTTGAAGGCAGAGATCGACGAGATCCAGGAAAGGTGATTATCATTTTTCTCAAGTATATCTATTAAACCGTCACCCCACCTATACAAATTCCGTAGTTTTCAGATTTATGTGTAACTATGAAATACTATTATTCTAACTCCTCTTTTTTTTTTTCAGGTCCCTTCTTAAGCACGAAGAACGAGTCGCTCGGTTCTTCGGGTTGTTGCCGGAACCTCTTATGGAACTCGCCCGGAATGGTGCTGCTGCTCCACCTCCTCCTCCTGCCACTGTGCCAGCCCCTCCTGCCGTTGTGCCACCCCCTCCTGTCGCTGCGCCACCTTCTCCTGCTGCTGCGCCACCGTCTCCTCCTGCTACGCCTCCTATTATCGATATAATCGATGAAGAGGATGGTGATTTATAGACTGATCAATAATATAGGTAATATTTTTTCTCACCTTTTACTTTTACACGTCTTCAACTTCTGATGTATCGGTCTCCTCTAAGATATCCGGAAATTCACGGTGAGGTGGGGTCAAAGTTCTCGTAAACTGTTCTTCTACTTTATGAAGACTAGAAATAAAAAATAAAAATAAAATATTTATTTCTTACATCATCTCGACGTAATGGGTTGTAACAATAATTCTTGCATTAACATTACAAACGGCCTCTCCGATGGTGCAGTGGTAGCGTCGTTGCTTTGTAATCAAGGGTCCCGGGTTCGGTACCCGGAGGAGGTGATTCGGATCCTACTTTAAACAGTAGGGTCAGTCCTGATTAACCTTACTGTGCATAAAGTGGACTTAAAACACTAAATCAATCAATCAATGTTCGGATTCTACTTTAAACTGTAGGTCCAGTCCCGATTAACCTTACTGTGCATAAAGCGGACTTAAAATACTAAATCAATCAATCAATCAAAACATTACAACAACATAATAATCTACCATCATATACAATCAATCAATCAATGTTTGGATCCTACTTTAAACTGTAGGTCCACTCCCGATTAACCTTACTGTGCATAAAACAGACTTAAACACAAAATCAATCAATCGATCGATCAATCAATCAAAACATTACAACAACGTAATAATCTACCATCATATACTTACTATGATATACCTGTTAGATCACTGATAGTATCTATTCGAAACTGACTCTGAAAGGTAGTCTCTGGAAGAAGACGATGGCCACACAGGGTGCTCACTGTGATGTAAACACAAACAGATCAATCTTCCTTATATACCTCATCCTCCCTCAGTGGCGTGCCCAGGGGAGGGGGGTTGGTGGGGGTTAAAACCCCCCATTGGTTTCGTCATTTAAAAAAATTCAAAGCAAAAATAAATTTTATTTCATAAATGTGTTTGAGTACCAAATCGCCAATATTGTAAAATGTTTACATTTGGCAATGAGAAATGTATTTGCTTCTTCAATTACTTTTGATAATATTGGAGTTGAGTTACAGCAATGCACAGGCATTCATTCATTCCTTAGTCACTGAAAAGGAAGGAGAATTTCCTTCTCAGTATGGTCAAGAAAAGAGCCGTAACACTTGGAATGCGAACTGAAGGAATCCCTCCTCCCCTTTCTTTCACCCACGATGACACTCTTAGGAGAATGACCCTCCCTTTTCTGTTACGACAGTGCTGCTAACTTCCGTTTTCTTTCTTTCCCCTTCTTATACCATTTATGCCAGCAGAGCAAAGTTCTGTGAGATTTGAATCACTACAATTAGTAGGCAAAATCTTATAAACACCTGGATGCATATTTATTTCAAAATCTTATAAACACCTGGATGCATATTTATTTCAAAATATCAATAATGATAATAATAATGATAATTGTTGCAGGCAGTAGCGAAGCATGGTTTTACGAAGGAGGCAAGCGATGTTTTGTAAAATAGCATGCTGGGAGGAAGGGAGGGGGTGAGGGATGCGTTAGATAGCCAGTCAGTTTCATAAACAAAATAAAAAACAATTAATATGCCAAAATATTATACGATTTACTCTTGTGCTCTTTACAAATTAGATATTTTTTTCTGAACCAATTTCCAGCCTTCAGTTTATTGAATTTTCTTGTAACATTTGTGAAAGATCTCACTTGAATTTCTGCGTAAATAATTAGCAGTTGCCAACACTACTGACACTGACACTATTGGTTGTTGTCAACACTGGTGACGTAATTTGAGCTGGACCAAGCTGGATTGTATGGTTCAGATATTTGACTTCCCGGGACCAAAAACACTCGGCCCGTATCTTTGTCCCAAGTCCTGGTGTTCACTGGGGTTGTAGCGAGTTGCAGTCTGCAAGGTAACAAGTCGAATTGGTCGTGTTGTGTGTTACGTTTCTGCGTGTGTAATAGATTTTTGACGTGGAACTAAAGATGGATAGAGAAAAGAGGAGAAATACATTATTAGATTATTTCGAAAATAAACAAAAAATGGAAGTTGAACCTTCACCTTCCACAAATACAACGTCAGAAAAGGTCGATTTAAGTTCAGAGGAATTCCATCCGAATTGCAAGAGTGAAACGTGCGAACTTTCAGACTCTGATATTCAACAAGAAGGCATAACAGAAGATATTGGAAACCTTGTCGCAAAATTATGTCAAGGAACTCTCGAGGTAAGTGACGTTCATTATTTGATAGCAGATATATCCATAGGCGGATTTAGAATTGTTTTTCTGGGAGGGCACAGCATGTGCTGTAAGCATACAAACGTGTGTGTGCAGGGGGGGGTGCCCGAGTGTGTGTGTCTGGAAGACGTGTGTAGGATGTCACCGTATATCACCAATAAACTTTCACAGGGCGAGAGAACATGAAGATGAACAAGTTTCCTCAATGATTTCAGGCGCCTCACCGATGGTGGTGTAATGAAAGAGGTCCTGGGTTTGATCCCCTGTGAAGGTACATTGCACAGTGGTACGTATCCCGATTTAAACTTTAAGTCCAGTCCCGATTAACGTATCTGAATATAAAATGGACTTTAAAACCATTTACTTTTTGTTTTGTTCACGAACCCTCGAAAAACGATATTACTATCTTACAGATCCACAAAGGCATTTGAAACCCTGGCGTCGAAGCAGTGGCACTAGTGTCGCTAGTTAAAGCCACGGGGAAGCCTTGGTTCACGTATTTTCCGAGGTCCCAGAAAGCTTGGTGCTACTATATATGTATGCAACCACATTATAAAATCACGGTTGCCATGGACAGTTTTATTATTTTGTAGGAAAGGGATAAAATTTGTATTACGACACGGGATAGACTAGGTAGGCATCATATGAACTGTAAATATTCCTTACAAATCTTCTGAATATTTCTCTTGTACAAACGCAACAAATACAATAAGTAATATGTGTGTGCAGTAATAAATTCATTTTCTGAAAGCATCTTTTCTGGCATCAGTGGTCGAAGTAGGGGATGCTGCCTCCAGTTAAGAAAGTTTCACAAATCATACCCCCAATTAGAATAATTTGCATATTGAGCATCCTCCACGTACTGTATTGTCTCCATGTTGATCCATACAAGGATGTATACGCTCGTATCTCCAAAATCGATCAAATATCCCCTCCCTTTTCTGCTAGGAATTTCCATTTCGAGCACTGTCTGGCAAGATTTTGTCGGGCTCAGTGACAGATCCTGCGGTGCGGTACTGGGCTTCGGAAGGGAAGGGAGGGGGAGTGGCCCCTTCAACAGTTAGTTTCGCAGTTCCAAAACGTTAACAACATACAAAATTCCTCTCCATAGACCTAATATGAAAATGAATATGACATATTAATGACACTGTAGTACAAAATGTTAATTACTGAAGGGGTTCCTATTTGTTTGTCGACTGTCAAACAAATGTTTTGACCAATAATATAATAATACAATGCCAAAAATGTACACAATATTTAGCAAAATCATCTCCACAACAAGTACAATGTTGATTGAATTGATGTTTTAAATCCACTTTATGCACAGTAAGGCTAATCGGGACGACCTAAAGTTTAAAGTGGGATCCGAACCACTATAAGCCTCCACCGGGTATCGAACCCGGGACACCTTGATTACAAGGCGACGACGCTCCCACTGAAATGAAACTGTGGTATCGTCATCTTGCAGCAATGCAAACACGTCCAGTAAATGCTCTTGAAGCAATTGATATGTGCAGGGAAGTAATATTTCCCTGGGTAAACACACGTTTGCGCATATTATGTACAATCCCGGTAACAACAACATCAAATGAGAAATCATTCTCAACTTTGAGGCAGTTGAAGACCTATGTTCGAAATACCATTTGCGAAGAAAGATTAAATGGGTTAGCTTCTCTGAACATTCACCGGGATATAAAAGTTACTTGTGACGACATATTGTCAGAACTCGCACAGAAACCTCGATGACTAAATTTCAGAATTTAAATTGTTGAACTGTGTTACCTTATTTATTACTGTCTTTAAGACATCAAGTAGTCTTAATCTCTTTAATGTTGTTACAATGTTGAGTGTACATATTTTTTTGTTTAAAAATTATATTTGAGCAATTAAATATAAAATATTAATAATTTGGAAATATTCAAGCAGGTGCTTTTATATGATGCAATAAAAACATGAAGCATCCATAGCAAATACATTGATTGCGTTCATCGGGGTAAAATCCAAGTATATTAATTATCTAATTTATTACAAGAAATTTGACCTGTGAACTGGAAAATATGTTGGATTCATAACCCCCCCCCCCTTACGAAAATCCTGGGCACGCGCCTGTCCTCCCTGCTTATCACGCAGCTATTTTCTCTCCGCATCCTCTCGCGCAAAGTGTCCAACGCCCACGTACCCCTCCTAACCTCTTCCCACCCCGGAATACTATACACACTATCCTCTTCCGCAAATTGTACTTTTTTTCTATTTACTTTATTTACTCCCTGTTTCTCCACAACTTTTTTCCTTTTTTTACCTCTCCCTCCATCGGTCGTTACCCTATACGAACCACACATACAATGACACCACTATCGATAAACACGCACAAACATTTTCAGGAAACATACAACGAACTTTATCTCTAACCTTTACACCTTCCACAATACCTCCTTTGTTCTACCCACTTCCATATCTCCCAACAGTCAAACACTCACATCCTGATTTCGTCATTTCAACCTCTCATCTGTAACCTTTCACCTTTCTCAGACAACACTCTCACTCATCATCCCACGCCACCATCTCCCCATACCCAACAAACCAATGAAAACCCAACCCCATATCTCAAACCCCGCCCATTTCTGGCCTCCCTCCAAAAATAAACAATGCTTGCTTGTTCACTCGCCTTTATCATCGATTGATCTTTCATCGATCTTTTCCAATCAATTGATTTATCGGACCAAATCCCGGAACATAACTACTTGTGTGTATATTTCGAGCACTCAAAAATAAAAATAAACAAAGATATAAGTAAACAACGATAGGCCCTCTTGAATGTAATGACAAATTATTGTTTTTGGTTTATAAAAAAATACATTTATGAAAAATTTGGTTACTGTAAGACACGCGCACTTCAAGTTATACCAGTAAAAAAAAGCATGATTTGTTATTGGTGATATATACAATCAGGTGCATTGTCTGCTGCTATTACTCTGGTTTCAATTTATGAATCACTTCACTAAACCAGGATTCAAATCTTGGTCTGTCCATTTCTTGCTTATCATCCTTCCCTTTCTTTGCACGGAATAGTAAATATGCGCCTTCAACAAAGACTTCATTGCTGCCAGTGGGTGAAACAATAAGCCTTCCCCTTCCCCTCTCCCTTTCTCGTCGGTTTGTTCAGCCCTGGTGGTGGTTTGGCACTGTGGTATATAAAAAAAATCAATGTACGCCCCCGCCCCTCTCCTCACCGAATTAAATCACGTCTTGTTTAAATAATAAACATGTTTCTTCTCACGGGGGTATCTTTTAATAACGCGGACATTCTTTTGTCGTCAAACAACAAACAATCGTTTCCTCTTCCTAAACTCAAACCGCAAATCATTCAACCATGGGCGGAGTTTGAACTTTTGCTTTGGGGGGGCCAGACTCTGGGAGAAGCATATGATGTACCTGAGGGTTGTTGAATATCCCCTAGTTTATAAGGGGTTCGGAGGCCTTCCCCCGGAAATTAAAAAAAAAAACAACTTAAAAACACTTAGTTTTAGGCCTTTTAGATTTGAAAATGTTAAATTTCCTCGCTTAAGTAAACATTATATTAGTTGTCAGTTTTAAAAGAAGCAAAACAGTACGATTATTGCATTTTGCATCTCATTAAATTTTTATTTATACAATACTCGTATTACTTTAAAAAAGTTACGGTATAATAGTAAGCTTCAGAAATTTTAGAAAAATTAAATTGAAAAGTTCTTTTGATGCTCCAGCAGTAACTGTTGACTCAACAAAAAGTCATTTTACGTTTTTCTTTCTTCAAACTGTACACATCAATCAAATCGTCTAAGACCTGCTATTGCGACGCAATTACCGCCGCACATGCCAACATGCCAAACATCAAGATTTGCGGTATGGCTTCATAAAAAATGTAGTAACTGTACTTAATCATGTGTTATTTTTTAGTATTTTTTTAAGTTGGGGACAGCCCCCCCCTGGTCCCTCCAGAACTTCGCCTATGCATTCAACACCCGGGATACAGTTCGTGCGCACATTGACGGCAATCACCTCACGCCCTGTTTTACTTTGATCTTGTTTTGGTAGGGAGGATTATGCATTTTAAACAACTTGCTTGATTTGAAGAGCTTTTCCCTTCGGATGAAGCCCACAATAACACTCGCTGAACAGGAGACCTCGATTCAGCCATTCTTGCCGCTGTATAGCACGATTATTAATCACAATAAACAAAGGGTTAAAATAGTGGGATGTGAAACACTCGTATCACGGATTCCACGCGCTCTGCAACGTATTGAGTCTTGCTCGACTCGCACTTGGGCTTCAGCGATTCCTCAGCGCAATACAAACTCCAGTTGGCGAATCTGCTGATCCAAGTTCGTCTGCACAGTGATTGCAACCGATCAAGTACATACCTGCTAATGGATGTATTATTTTGTCTGGATTTTACAAATTAAATAACTGTGTTCTTGCAAGTATGCAGTTGTGTCGGAATAGAACCCGTCTCAGTGGAACTATATTCTGCGCGCACGTTTGGATCTACATATGCGAAAACCTGCTGCAAAGTTAACCTGACGCTTGGTTAGATGGAAACATTATGAAGCACGATATAAACGTCTTTCTTAATAAGTTCGGCAGAGAAGCCCAAAGCTGTTGGTACATATTAATCGTCTATTAACATTACTGACCAGTAAATATAACGTAGATACAGTACCGATTAGCCTATTTATGTTAAACTTTATCTTTGTATTCTTTGGTAGTCCGGAAAGGTCATTATCGAAATATTGTTATTTGATGTTGCTCGAACTTTTTTTGCTCGTTGGAGTTTCAAGATATCATAACTTTCCTGTTAATTATCACTTTTGGAGGAGAGGGGGGGGCACATGCCCCTCTGTACCCTGCTATATCTTCCAATGCAACACAATATATTAAAAATTTGCCCCCTCTAGGATTGACTTCGCCCCCTTACTAAGAATTCCTGGCTACAGGCCTGCGTCACAGAGACTCTGGCTCTGGCGGGGTTCTAAACACGAGCTGGAAAAAAAAGGCCTGTAGGACCTTCAAAAGCGGGCAAAACCTGAATCAGATCCGTGAGCAGTTTGGGCATCGGGGTAATGGTTGCGGTCGAAAACTTGGGAACATTATGACAGTGAGTGAGTCCTAACTCAAGGTTACCCCCCCTCCTCCTCCTCCTCCTCGAAGCCAATGCGTCGCTATTTTTCCACAGAAGATTTGAAACTGAAACCTGCGAAGATTGACATAGCAGCTACTGAAGTGAGCCACGAAAGCTCAATTGATCATGATAATTAGAGCCAGTGGCGTAGTGGCCGCCCGGCAATGCAGGGTGTGGCGAGGTGTAGAACCAGCCCCGCAATGCTCTTTCTGTCTCTCTGCTTCTGAAATTTTATATACCTTAGAAATTCAACAGGCAGTGTCGCTTATGAAATAATTTAATTTACGAGACAGAAACTCGTTTCCAGTAACATATAATACGACATCTTCGACAATAAGCAGGGGCGTTCTGGCTCGGCCAGAGGGGCCCGGCTAACTTGACATATGTGTCCCCTCCGAAATGCAGAATTAACTTCCTTGCTCGCATATGGACATCTATAGGAAAAATCCCATATCTCATAACTAGACCTCGGATTTTTAGGTTCCTAAAATAGGCTCTAAAAATCCTAAAGTAGGTTCGAAAAACCCTAAAATAAGTTCTAAAGATCCTGAAATAGGTCCTAAAAATCTTAAGTTAGGCTCGAAAAATCCTGAAGTAGGTTAAAAAAAACTTAAAATAGTTCAACATTTCTGAACACTGCTGATTAGGCATAGTCACCGGCAATGAAAATGGGACACATATATCCTGAAATATGCACTATCTTGCATAACGTTATGTGTGTTGCCTAACCCTACGGCGATGGCAGAACTTAACATTGGAAATTTGCTATTAAAATCCACTCATCGCCGTATAGTTAGGCACCAATCTGTTTTCATGTTATCCACAGTAAAACTCCGCAATTTTGTCTGTGAGGATCATCTTATATTCTGAAAATCTTACAACAAAAATATAGTGAGTGGTGCAAACTTCAATGCTGAAATGTTAGTTTGCAAGGCGTGAATGCCACAAAGCATGGAAGTGACGCGAAAGTGAGCAAGACCACACAGATCAGACCACTTTGTATTGCACAGGTAACAGTGGAACCAGAAATTTTGCTTTGTTTATAGCTTTGAAAAATCACCATGGACTTGGAGGAAGGGAAATCGACAGAGGGTACGTATGTTTCAAACACGTTCGTCATTGAATTTTCTCGTGACCAAACAAAGCAAATGCCTGTGTGACATAAAAAGTCTGTAAAACCTTTAACAATACATAAAAACTTTAAAAAAAAGTTTGATTTAGACACATAAATCTAAAATAGGTTCTAACAAGCAAAATAGGTTTTTTAGGCACTATAAAACTTCATCACTTGTTGCGTTTTTAACGAAACGCTGACATAACTTATTATTTCTTGCATACCTGTGAAGGAAAAAATAGGTTGAAAACCTAAAATCCGACGTCTACTCATAACTTTGCAGCTACTCCGTTTGTGATGAGCGTATGCATAAAATGTCTACACTTATGAATCCAGTATAGAAAGATTCAGTTCCTCAACCAGTCGTTGCTTTGTTGCTGCACAATATAAAGAATGAAATTTGATAAATCATGAACTTTTATAACTAATTTTAATTTTACGTGTGGTATTTGAATTTAACTTCACATCAAATATTTTCAAGATGGCTTTTTTTATATTCAAATAAGAGCTGAAAAAAATTCTCAAATAGTTTACACCATGTTACTTCAGAGTGGTCCCAAAACTCAGTAGGATGTGGAGTCGAATTATCCCTTTGCCCTAAGGGTTCACAGCGTGTGGGTTAAATGTTACCATTAATTGGGGGCATTTTGTGAAGTTCATTTTCCTTCCATATTGAAATTCAATGGACATTTCCTTCTTTCCAGTGTGTTTTTATTTTATAATCTACAGTGCTCGGAGTGGAAACTCCTATAGCTGGTATGTTTGGTCGAGGAGGATCTTTGTGTAGGTCAGCATGGAGACAACGAAGAAGTGGGGGATGCTTATGCAAATTATCCTAGCAGGAGGGGATGGTTAATGAACATTTACATAACTGGGGGAGAAGCACTCCTTCTCCATACCCACAACTCCAGCACTGATGTTCTATTAATATAAAAAGGTCTTGTTTCATGAAATATATCAAAAAGAAATGCTATTGTAGAAATTATTATTAATAATATGGAAGCCCATTATTATTAAAATTGAAATCCTATTCGGAATTCAGTCTTTCCGATCGACTTTCATTGAGTGACGAATTTTCAGTGAATGAAGTCCCATCACCGCCATATTACCCATCTTTCAAAGCTGGAGTCCGCCATATTTTCGTCTACTAGATTCCAATTGATCTTGTGATGATGGGTTAACACTGGAAATCTAGAGGCCCAGTTCAACCCCAAAAACAGAAATGAGCACTTTGTTGAATACATTAGTTACTATTAGTATTAGAAGGCTAATGTGAGGGGATTACTTTATATCATACATTTTAGTCCAATGAGAAGGTCCGGGAAAAATGCAGATACCTAAAAAAATTTTAGATCCAATTTTTGCAATTGAAAACAGTATTGATTTAATAGTGCGCAATTAATTTCACTGGACGCCATGACATTCTCTCTTTTACAACTTTTTTTTGGATCATTTGGCCCCAATGGTTGACTCCCGCCGCCCCTAGCTACAGATCTGAACTTGACGAAAACAAGAAAAGCAGATAATGCGAGCAAAGCAAGCAAGAAAATTTTACAAAATTAATTTTTATTTGCATAAAATTTGAAATCGAAGGGGTAATTGTTCGCAATGATCCCCTGCCTCCCCTTTAGTTGCATCACTCTATAATGCAGTATAAGCAATATATGTTTACTTTGGATACTTTAGGCTCACTGCCATTGTTAGTCAACCTTAATCTGCACAGTTACTCGACTATCCTTGTGTTAATGCGAATACCACGCACCTTCCCCCTTCCATCCAAACCGATTCTAAAGGCATAAGAGGTAATGTTTTATTTCAACCCTATCGCCGTGATCACCCACAGGTAGGTAGAAAACGTATAATAATCAAAACTAAAAATCAATAACAAGTAAATCAAACGATAGTTTAAAGTGGGATCCGAACCACTATGTGCCTCCACCAGGTCTCAAACTCGGGACTCCTTGATTACAAGGAGAAAACATATTCACTGCACAATCAAGAAGGCAATTATAAATATCTAATACATAAAAAAATATCAAAGAAATTCCCTTATATGTATTTAATACTAATGTATTTTTACATATTTAGTCATTTACTTATATATTTAATAACATTATACATATTAATCATATAGGCTCTTTCTTCTCAGTTACTTGGTAGAAAATTTGCAAAAAATATAACCTCTTTAACTCTACTATCCTCTAATTTTCATGCACATACATAATATATACCTCCTATTGTACTATATAAGCCACTATCTTTGGTATGCGATGTGCATCCATTTTTTGAACATGTCCTGCCCACTCTAGTCTTTTAAATTTAATTATAATACATATAATATACATAATTCTTTGTATAGATGGTACAATTCATTGTTATATCTTAGTCTCCATCCATCCCTGTCTCTTACTGGTCTCCATATTCTTCTCAGAATTTTCCTTTCAAAAGCATCCAGGTCGGTCTATCTCGTATTTCTTATTGAACGTCCAGTTCTCACTTCCATAGTACAATGTTGGTCTGATTATAGATTTATATAGTTTAACTTTAGTTGCTCTGTGTACGTACTTCCCTGGTTGTGAATATCGGCAATAGGGAAAAATTTGCTTTATTTCCCCGATTTATTTTTCTGTTGATTTCATAGCTTTCATTTCCATTTTTATGTATTTTTGCTCCCAAATATACAAATTCTTCTACTAGGTCAATATCATCATTACCTAATGGTATTGTTTTTCTTCCATCATATGCCTTTGTCTTTTGACTCTGGATCATCATTTTTGTTTTATTTAAGTATATTTGTAGGCCCACTGTTTTAGCTGCTTTTTGAAATTGAGTATGTGTTTCCTCTGCTGCAGCCATTGTTCTTGAAATTATAATTACGTTGTCTGCGTAAGCCATTATCTGAGTGGTCTTATATACTATAGTGCCATTTCTATCTATGTTGGTTTGTCTTATTATATATTCTAAAACCATATTGAAAAGTAAAGGCACGAGTCTGTAGCCTTGTCTCAATCCCTGGTTCACTAGTATGTCTTCTGTGGGTTTGTTCTGTATTTTAATTTGGCTCTTAGTTCCTGTCATTGTCTGCCTAGTCAGTCTAATCAGTTTTTCTGGTATTTTGAATGTCTGTAATAGCACAGATAAAGATATATAAGCAGATCTTCATCGAAGGCAGGAAACCCGCTGCACGGACCTCCCACTGAGAAATGGCCCCTCGCAAGAAGTTGGGAAATAATACGTTGAGAGGCACTGAGAACACCACTCGCACTTTTTGCTTCCACTTCTTCTGCCTAGCAGAACAAGAGATGACGCTGCTGAATTTCACCAATGTCAAGGTCAAAAACTGACGTCACCAGACTCCCACCTCTCCGGAGGGGTGGGGTTTCCCAGAAAACGGCGCCCTGCGATTCTGCGAAGCCTCAGTGCATGTATTTCTCCCTTGTTTGTAAAAATGTGGTCTATAAGACTTTCACTTGTGTCGGTCACGCGTCTCGGCAGACGAACGAGCTGCTTGTACACAGGAAATTGAAAGAAACGCCCTCCCATACGGTTATGCAACCTGGAATTTTATATCATCTAATTTCGCCTGGTAGAGTAGTTCCAGAGAGGAGCAGTGTTTCCAAACCTATAACCGTAGTGTTGCCAACCCTTTATTGGTTGGTTGTTGATTGAGTGTTTAAAGTCCACAATGCACAGTATGACTAATTGGGACTGGACCTACAGTTTAAAGTGGGATCCGAACCACTTTGTGCCTCCACCGGACCCCTTGATTACAAGGCGACGACGCTACCACTGCGCCATCCAAGCCTGTATTGCTTCGTAGAAGACGACACTTTCACATAAACTTCTTCATTCGTGAGTTACATTTGGTTTACAGACTCACATTACAGGACACTCTTTTCCTGTATTGCATGTTTTCTGGAGCATTTATTTTTCCTTCTGCGGAGAAAATTCTGTTATTATTTCACATCTTATTTTTCGCAGCTTCTCTACCATTTATTGGCTAATCGCAACAATGAGGATGAATGATGACTCGATGAAATTGATAAAAGGACAGTCGTAAAGGAACCATGGGGGGCTAGATTCATATTATTATTATCGTTCTTTTTCTTACTTTACTTTTGGCTAATCGCAACAATTAGTGTATGCTAAAATTCATGGAGAAACGCTCATAAACAATCATACTCTGGCCGGGAGTCGAACCCGGGAATTTCGTCAGCGAGATCAAAAGCCGAAGGCTTACCACGCTCGGGCAAAGCAGCGGCCAATTATTATTAGTGATATTGTCTCAAGTAGTGTATTTTTCAACAATATTTTTTCATATGTTTTAAGTCCATTTTATAAATAGTAATGCTCGTTCATATTTAAAAATTCCTCACACTATTAATTTATCCTGGTGAATACCGAGTGTATATCCGTAGACGTTTATAGAGTAGAACTCACATTGAAGTTATTTATCCGGAATAACCTACCTTCATCCTTGTAATACAATTAACGTATTTGTAGAACAGATCATTATTTTTGATTGAATTTGCTTCATTTTTCGAGTTGTTGTTTCAAGTCCACTTTGAATTTCCATTGTAATAGAATTCATATATCTCCAAAATAATTTTTTTATTCTTTTATTAAGTTAAAGTTTTAATGTGCCTCCAAGATGATGCAGTGGTAGCGCCGTTGCCTTGTAATCAAAGGGTCCCGGGTTCGATACCCGTCGGAGGTATATAGTGGTTTGAATTCCTTAAACTGTAGGTCCAGTCCTGATTGGCCTTACTGTGCATAAAATGGACTTAAAACACCAACTCAATCAAATAACGACACTCTTGTACAATACAACCCCATAGGGAATACACAGCAAGAATAAATATTATCACCGTTCACATTGTGAATCCCTGCTGTAATACAATTAACGTATTTGCAAAATTATTATCATCATTGACTGTAGGTCCGGTCTCGAGCTCATGGACCGCCGAGATGACGTAGTGGTAGCGTAGTTGCCTTGTAATCACAGGGTCCCAGGTTCGATACCCGTCGAAGGCACATAGTGGTTCGGATTCCACTTTAAACTGTAGGTCCAGTCCCGATTAGCCTTACTGTGCATAAAAAGGACTTAAAGCACCAACTCAATCAAATAACGACGCTCTTGTACAATACAATCCCATAGGGAATATACAGCAAAAATAAATATTATCACCTTTCTCTTTCATATTCAAAAACTCCTCACGTTGTTCATTTCATAGTGGTAAATTACGAAGTGGACCCCCACCTTGCATTTTTTAACAACGCTCTCGCATATTAAAACACCTTAAGCAATATACAATATTATCATATTTACTATTATTATTATTTCTCTTTAATTTTTCACGGAAACATCCGAACTGACAAAAATATTAAGACAAATTGTAAAGTGTGGAATGATTAAATGCGTATTCTGTGGGAAAATAAAAATATGTATAGATTTTATAGTGTACAGTGAACAATATTATATTACTTATTTCAAAATTATTATCACAAAGTATCTTATTATATTCATTATTAGTTAAAGAATAAAATTACCTACCAGTGTAAATTATGTTGTTTTATTTTCAAAAAATTGTTTTTTTTTTAATTTAAAAAACCTTTCTAAAAAAAATATTTACAAAATAGTTAGAAAATCAAATTGCAGGAGCATCAACATCACAAAAAATTACAAAATGAAGATTTCACCTACTTTCATTCTATTTACTTATTTTATCTTATTTTACTTGTTTGTTTTTTTTTGTAAAAATCACATAACTAATTGAAATAAGAAATGGGGCCCACGCGTTGCAATTTGTAGTGTAACTCTTGTACAATTAGAAGCCATTGCCAATTTGTACAACATCTACACTTGAAAATACCACACTCCACTATGTACATGATTTAACTATAATAAAATAAAATTCTGTCATAATATTAAAATCAGGTTAACAAAAAACACATATTTAAAATATTCTCATGTTTTATTCACAATTCAACTTTCTATTTTTCACAAATTTTACAATTTCTCTCTCTCTCTCTCTCTTTACTTGAAATTGAAATCAAAATTCGGCGACTCAATTGTTCTCGCAGTTGATAGCAACATAGGGGCCAACACATTAATGGTCATCTCCTTGCAAAATTGCTCCACCTCAACAAGCAAGCGGTTGCCGTCAATGCCGACACAGTCCTCCCCAATAGCCTCAAAACATCCTCCTCCCTTATGTTGCTCAATAAAATCAGAATCAAGGCATCTGTGGATCAGGGAATCATCTCGGCAAGCATCACAACTGTCACTAACATTTCGGGCACATGTTGATAAATACCGGTCGTACCATTCCGCCATGGATTTCTCATTCCGCTGCAGGTTTATCACAGCATAATCCACACAAGGACGGAGGTTCACCAAGCATTCCCACCCCCTTTTGGTCAGGCATACACACAAATTATGTTCAACGTTGGAAACTGGCTTCATGCTAATCACTTTGTTCTCATAGAAAGTCCAGAAACGAACATTCACATTCACACCAAGTTTTATAGTAGGTGCACGTTTCACACTAACATTCCCGAAATATTCATCAATAATCACGTTCATTAAAGTGTTCCACTCGTCAACGTTCAAAACTGCACCCTTTTGGCCAGGTTTAAGCACACGTACAAATGTAGAAAAATCTTTGGAAGGATCCACGCCAACAACTACCTGCTTCAATGCACTCAAATTATAGCATACCTCCAACAAATCCTGTAGAATCGGCTCACGTGGAGTCTTAACATTCTCCCGATCCTCCTCTATCTTCTCATCCTCCTCCTCTGTCCTATCTTCTTCCTCTTCCATTTGCTTCCAAAATGCCTTCCTCTACAATTGCTTTGCATGCTTCCCATCTTCCTGATGACTCCACCTTTCTTTTCAACAACTTTTCCAGATGCAGAATTCATAACTAAATTCCAAACACAACTGCGAATACAACGCAACCAACTCCTACTAATACTTGGAAAGAACTAATCCTCTCTTCCTTTGCACACCGCAACACACAGATGAAAATATCTACATCACACAACTTGTACAGACTTGCATCGAAACTATCAGACAGCCTGACAACAACAAAAACCTTACAAAGCAATCATCCAATCACAACTTGTTCCCAATTCAGAAAATAGCGAAAGAAACATCCCCATATTGCGAAGAATATAAAAATCCCATCACCATTCTGACGTCATAACGTCCCATCAAGCTGGAACATGTCTCAGCTACAGTGGCAGACACCCTTACCAACACATCACCCCACATGACGTCACAAAAAAACAACCAATCACAGATTGTTCCGAATACAGAGAAAAAAAAATGGCGGATCATCTATATTCAACATTAAAAGCTTCCATCCACTGACTTGTAAAAAACTCATGCTCGACCCACGTCTATTCCAACCTCGCCATTTCCATTATCAACTACGTCACAGTCCAAACAAAACTTGCTGGAACCTGCATCGAAACTCCCAGACAGCTTGACACCACTACAAAAGTTCATTCACACCGTGACCTCAAAACCTCTCATCGATACAGACATAGTGGCGACATGCATACAACGTCATACTGAGGTTTACTCATGCCATGACCTGCTATATCATCATCTTATCAAACACAACACAGACATACTGGAGCCATAGTATAAACAACGTCATAGTAAAATTTACTTAACCCGTGAAACACTACTCCAATTTTGGCGCTAATCGCCAGTAAGATTTACTTAGGCCATGAAAGGCTACTCTAATCTTATCACTGATTTCATCATACCTAGGTTCCAACATGCCCTCCAAGAGTACACCGCTCTTATCTTATGTCTCTTGATAACTTGTTTTGAAGAACCTCTTTACTACTCACATTATATTTAAAATCTCATATTTCCAACAACTTTCCCTCTTTCCATTTTTCGCAATCTGCACTAATAACGCAGTTTGTCATTTGGTGTCAGACTTTTGAAACACCCTCTCTATATACAGATTATAAAAAAAAAGAACTAATATTATTTTGTGGGTTCAGTCTGGCACTTCTTTTGATGCCATCTTTGAGTTCTGGAACCTCCAAAACATAAGGTTTGATCCCAAATATGATCGCATAGCTGAAAGGGTTATTTTTAGACTTTTCCCAGCCATATCAAATAATATTTGATAAAGTGGGTCTTTTTAATTTCTTATTATCATAATACAGTTATAAACTGCAAATTAGGTGGAAATAAGATGTCATGAATGATAAATAACTGCAATGAACAGGAATAGAATCTTGGTCATGGCCGCCATTTTGAAGACGCCATTACAGACAAACGAGGGCTTAAAAACTTGGAGTCTGGGGCGTTTTAGGTTTGGGAATTAATGTAGTATTCGCCCCCAAAAGGGCACATTCTCCGCCGGAAGTGAAATATTCTGCCATTTTTTCTTGCCTTCCAACCGCACTATATAACTTAATGACCTCCTACATAATTTACCTTCATTAAATACTGTTAAAGTTTTGAAAATTGGACTTGGTTTACAAAGCACCTTCGTGATAACCCGTGAGCACCCCCTGGAGATCAATTCTAGCTACGGGCCGGGCCTGCTTTGTTAAACAAGCAATTTGTTATGTCCAATATAGTTGCTTTTGATAAACTTTTTCACTCACTGAATTTTTTACTTAGTATACTTTTGACTCACATGAAACATCAACATATTTACTCTTGTTTAAGGAATTCTGCATTCAAATCATGTAAATTTCGAAGGAAATGAGACTTCAAAGCTTTTAAAAATTCTGTTCTCATTGTAGAAAAACCTGTATACAATTCAACACTGACATTCAATAGAGTATTTCCACTGTAGACGCTTAAGAATTAAAGACATTACAAGAAAAAACTTGTCTCGTGCAGATGATGATTCTTCACCCTGCTTGGTATAAGATTGCTTAGCACTACCTCTTAAGCATGTTGAAGAAGTGAAAATCTACCTGCACCTGTCAAATATACAGCTAACCAGTAAAAGGTGTGTCGAAGATAAATTCATACAATGAATCTTCATAGCTAAGAAAGCATAAGGCAATCAATAGAAAGAAGTATTGTGATTGAACTTTCTATAATTTATTTTGAACATTAGCTAAAATTGAGCCAGAATAATATTAGTCATGGTTCCGCACCATGATGTGCGTTCTAAGGCCTCATTCTTTGGGCTAGAGTTCCCTGGGGGAAGCATAACAACATTTCCTGATAGGCACAATGCTATTCATTTCTATTCTGTGCTGAAAGAAAAGTATGCCTATGGCTCACAAGAAAAGAAGGAAGTGAGAAGCTGTGAAATATTTTCATGTATTTATTTCATCGCAATTATACAAAAAGAATCACGACAATTTTTACACCAGTGACTGACATAAATTACAACCAACCATAATATCTAATAATTTTGTGCTGATTTCCAATTAAATTTTAAATAAGTGAAATGAAATTAAACTAGCAACATATTTGTGAAAAAAATCCAAATTAATTTAAATTTATCTCAAGACACAGATTTCCTGGTCTCTCATGTTACATTTATAATACAGAGATCATATATTTATTTTTAATTTCTGGTAGATATACTCTGTTCCAGCTAAGTGTGGAGCAGGCAAAGGAAAACAAGTTTCTGCGCAAATAGTAACGTGAGACGACTGCACCAATGATGACGTGAGAGAGATGGAATTGCGTGGAGTGGGGGAAAACAACTGCAGTTACCAGACTTCCTAGTAGCGTGTACTGCTTCGCTCTGGGCACTCGATTTCGCTCGCTTCTCTGACGCTATGTGCGGACTTGCTCTACAGTTAGTTGGGATAGAGTATATTTTTCTCTTTCTTCTTTTCTCTCTCTCTCTCTCAATTCAGAGTGGGAGAGAGATACAGTGAGAAAGAAGAAGAGACAAGAGAGAGAGATATAGATTGGAAAAGAAAATAATAATCTTTTTATTTTTCAATACACACTGCCACCTTTCATTAAGAAATTAAAAAAAACTCAATATGATGACCAAGGCAGAAATTTATTTTATTATAAAACATAAACTAAATGTAATGTTTCAACCTTCTAGC
The DNA here is from genome assembly GCF_977018435.1 of Lepisma saccharinum. Taxonomy (NCBI): domain Eukaryota; kingdom Metazoa; phylum Arthropoda; class Insecta; order Zygentoma; family Lepismatidae; genus Lepisma; species Lepisma saccharinum. The sequence goes on along the minus strand of NC_139236.1, from coordinate 20,446,669 downwards.
AGTGGGATTAATTGTTCTGAAGAAGGATTTTTTTTTGTTAGGAATAACTATGTTCAATTAATTTAAGTGTCACGTACGGGATTAGTTCAATTTACTGTTATTAGTCAAAAAGTTTGTAAAATACTTTTCTCACGAAACCTTGTTAAAATAGTTGCTGTTATCTACCTGTGTTATTCAGAGTTGATACTTTACCATAAAATCATGTTAGAAATTCGATCCTTACTTTGAATCAATTAACAAGTTCTTCCAAAAGAAATACTTTAAGTAGTTTAAGCATGTTAAGCAGTGTGTGTGAAATAGCAATATCTGTGGTTACTGCTGGCGTATACAATTTTGTTAAAAGGGAGAACTAGATGATTCTCCGATTTTTGACAACATTGCGTTAACCCAGATTAGACCATTTTGTATGATTGGGTTATTTTCTACTGTGGTAGAACATTATATTTAGTGGGGCCTCAACAAGGGTAAACTTGGGCAAGTAGCATTACTAGTGTAGCAGGTTTTTTTGATGGACCACTTCCTCTATTCTGGATCATGATGTAATATAACTTCTGGTAGCATATTTTTGAATACGTGAATCGTCACAAATAGTAGTAGTAGTTTTTTTTGCAAAAAACTCTATGTCATCATTACAAAAGGATTGTGGCATAGCATAGAAGAAAGTAATCGCTACAGACCGAAATGATAATGACAGATATCTGTTTTCCTTTAGTTCACATCTGAGAGATGCCGGTAAAAAAGCAATAGTAGAGTGCGAATAACAGAAATGTAGAGTTCAGACTACAACACCTGTTGAATATAAATTGTTAAATCAATGTATTTCAGTAATTTAAATGTAATAGGTTTCTAAGATGCAGTAAATAAATTTTTGACCCCAACTTCACAGGCCACCAGTGGGTCATGCCCCACAGGTTGAGAAATGATGGGCTAAACACCATGAATTATAATAAACGAGAGGTCAAATCACATTTTCTGTGAGAATACTTTGTTGCAGTTTGCAGTGTGTACAGTAAAAGGTCAGATACCACCAGGGTAGCTCCGTTGGGCAAACATAGATGTGGCCTCAAGCGTGGCTATATTCCTGGAACTGTCAAACAAGTGGCTAGGGTTGAAGACTAATGTAAAAATTAGAAATAAGATGTCACGTGACACAAACTTGTCACCATGTCCATATTTGTATGGGTGGAACAATAGCACACGAAGATAGCCTACATGGAATTTTTGACACAAGTGTGATAGTCCATTACAAAGTCATTTTTTAAGAACAGTGTGATTTTTTTTAGAATAATAAGCTAAGCTAGAATGTTTGAAAAAAGTTAGCATTATGAGTTCCAGACTCTGCAATATTGGGAATCCACCTTCAAAATGAACGAAATCTGATAAATCTGGTGACAGTGAAGACTTTTGATCAAAGGATAGGTTCTGAAAATTTGTAAGTGCATCTACATAAGAAGGCAATAGAGTGGTGGGTTCCTTTTGATTGTAGGTTGCCCATGAAAAATTTAAGAAATTGAAAAATTCACTGACATGGCTTGATGTACAATATACATTGATCGATATTGTAAAGGGTCTTTCATTAAGAATGATACTTTTTAAAATTGTGATTTCCAGTTTCTAATATATTTTTTTGTGTGCTTCCAGGTGTGAAAATATCCAGCACAATTTGCAGTTTCATCATGCAGCGACTCATGCTTTTTTTTTTTTTTTACCAAAGTGGCAGCTCAGTTGTGGGTGGTCATCCTTTGTTCACCAGAGAATTGGGTCGCCATCACCGTTTCTCTATTCAGGCTATATGCAGCACTGTTGCCAAGTTTGAGCGGGATTTCACTCTACATGACCAGAAGCCACCAAGAAGACAACGTAAAGCACAAAGTGAGGACAATATCGCAGCAGTAGCGGCCAGTATTGAGGAAGAGCCGAATGTGTCAGTTTCAAGACGATCTCAACGGTTGCGGCTATCTGAGACATCAACTTGGCAAATCTTGCGAAAGGATTTGGGTCTGCATCCATACAAAGTTGTACTGACTCAACAGTTGAAGCCAAACTTTCACAGATTGAGTCGTGAGTTCGCAGCAGATTGATTTCCACGACTTCGCCATCAACAATATTAGTTATCCTAACAGGATGCACAAAATGCTTAACTGAAGTATACGAATAAACATTTATAGCTAATCGTTTTCCCTCTCCATTTCGTGCCGTTTTCAAATTTTGTTATGTCAGAAATAGCAACAGGGTATTCGATGCCTGTCATAGCATATTCAATCTCGTCTACATATTGTGTGTAATGACTAACCTGTTGCGGATTATTTGAACAATGAACCGGGTGAAGAGCCGCTAAAATGCACCACATAAAACACTTATTGTCAGTGTTATGAATATTCAGCATGGCTCTCTTATGCTGAATTTCTACTGGAAGTGGAACGTAGCTGGAAGCAGAAAAAGGTGTAAATTTGTTTACATAAGCGATTAATCTGTGAGGACTTCTGCATAGAAACCAACCCAAACCCTCACCCTTGAACTCGTCGTGTTTCCTAATCAATTCACTAGTAAGATTAGAATAAAAAACGTTCAAATTATCAATGTCTGCCAAATAAAGAACTTGGTGTTTTGTGAAAAAAATATTTCTTCTACCATTAGTTTTCTCATATTTACAGATTAGATCAACATATACTTTTATGGAGTTGTTTTCCAGTTTATTTCTCAAAATATTTATGATAGATGTTTTAATTTCACTCAAAACTAGAAATATCACAGCCTGGTTTCGAAGTAAAAAGAAAATCCAGGAGTTGGTTGTTGAATGCAGATCTAATCGGCGTTTGGTCATTAGACATCTTAATTTGTTTGGAAGTAGAAGCTTCAGTTTCAAGATGATCAATTTTTCTTTTCAATGTTCCATGTCTGGTTGATGCTTTGCAAATTTTCATGTGTTTACTTAAATGTGCAATGCTAATTATTTTTCCACATTGAGGACAAGGCTTAGTAGGTAACGAACGATTTATTGTTGAACCTGTTTCGCTACATCTTGCCCTATGCTTTCTAATATTAGTTTTGGAGATTAATTTCCCACAAATAGCACATTTGATGAACTTGGTAGATAGCAATTTTTTTTATATGCTTTTCTATAGAAAACGCAAATCGAAAATATTAAGTAAATAACAATAAGACGCACAATCGACTCAAAATTTAATGAGATAATTACAATAATTGATAGAATGTAACTTAAAAAAAACAATAGTTATATTTATAATAGAATTTTTCAGCTCAGGTATTTATATATAAATTTTCTCGGGAAAATACAAAAAAAACCAAAACGCACAATTAAGTCAAAATTCAATCTATGTGAAAAAACCACTTAAATCACCTTCAAAATAAAATAAATATTTCTACTAAGTATAAAAAATAATTAATAATTATGATAAAATTTTTAGCTACGTTATTTATATAGAATTTTTCCGAAGACAACAAATAACATCCAATCACATCAAAACTAAATCTGATCAAAATTACTATAAAAAAAACCCACTTGAAACACCTTTAAACTTGAAATAATAAATAGTATGTAGCTTTAAAATAAGTTAAAAAACTTAACTTTTATCAAAAAATAAGGAGCACTGCAACAAAACCTTCCTACTCTTCAACTATTCTCACAATACTAACTAATCTGTAATACGAATAATTTTTAAGTAGCCTAAGTGCAAAACCATGTTAAAAAACAGAAGACACCACGTCAGATACAAGTCATCATAATATTATGTAATAACCTGTTTGCATAAACATGATGCAATAAGTTACCATCTGTGCCATTGTAATGTTGCGTAATGTTATGTAATAACCTGTTGCATAAGCATGATGCAATAGTTTACCCTTATAAAAATACAATAAAGGCAGCTTAATATGGGGGCATCACAATATTATGTAATATTATGTAATTTAACTCGTAAGAAATTATGACACTCGTATCAAGTACGAAATGAAAAATCACAGATTTGCAATAGTATAAAATCGACAAAAACATCATCAAAATAGGTTTACCATTGTGCTTAAATTAATAAAAATAAAGTATTATTTTGAACATATACAATTATACTACTATATATATACTACTATATATATATATATATATATATCTCGTTTTGTTGGATTGTTCTTGATATCTAAGAATAGTACAATGTCATTGTAAACATGTGTTTACTTGTGTCAAACCAGGATGATGAAAGAAAACCTACGTAAGCACTGATACATTATATAAGGTGAAGTGAGTCAGAAGAGTAATAAAATTCCAACAGCATATTTGCAGTCTAGAGCTCTTGTTTATGCATGCGATTTTTGTTGGATGTTGCAGACCGAAGACATCCAATAAAAATCAATTCCATAAGAGTGCCATGCATGCAATTTCTGTCGCATATTGTAGCGAGATGCTTTGTCGGGTGGCGATATTCAACAAAAATTGTATGTATCAATGGAGCCTATTTGTTTCCACGTTCTTTTAGTTTGTCCAACAAAATGCCTTACTACGACGTCTGACAACTATCGGACGGAGCCACCTGATCCCATCCCTTCCATCTGTTTACAGTTCTGTCCCCTTACTATTCTCACACAAACAAGAAAAAAATGATAATTCATGCATATTCACGTAACACATTTTTCTGCCCCTCCTGTAATCTCTCTCTCTCTCTTCCTCCCTCCCTGCTCCTCCTGCCATCACTGATTTCTGGCGCCTTGGTTGTGTTGTGTATAAAAGGGGCCTAAAAGTTGAGGCCAAAACTTAGCAACAAGATTTCCTGTTCCCGGGCAGAGTTCCATAACAATATCTTAAAAAAAAAAAAAAAGTCAATCAAGACAAAATTCCCTGACTTTTTTTGACACCTCAAATTCCCTGACTTTCCCCGGTTTTCCAGGTCTGTCGCCACCCTGTTCTAAGTATGGGATGTCACACATTGGACAAAACGAGTTGAATCTAAAAGTTGAGATTTTAACTGTGAGTTAGGTTCATGCAGGGTTTCCTTTGTGCCAAATTTCAGAATTTTTCAACTGAGATATTTAACCCCGAAAACATCAAGAGGACCCATCGGAGATACTTAACCCCGAAAACAGTCAAACATTCCATGAACCGCCATGTCTGAGCCCATGCTGTAAAAAAGGTGTGCATTTCTAAGCACTGATATTTTATTTACAGACACCCTGCAGGTAGGTCTCAACATAAAAAAAAATCAAGCCTTAGACTAAACACCTTTTAGAAATCCAAATTTTTAATTATTGTTACCCAAATTTCCAACATAATCTTTGTATTTAGGATGCAATTTGAAGCATAACATACTTGAATATCACAGAAAGTATGCTTTATTAGCTACAAAATACATTTTGTTTCAGGTCTCTAGCTAGAACGGTTTTTGAGATATTAAGGTTTCCATAAACTGCTACATGAGCGAAAAAAGCCCTGTGCCATTTTGAAAAAATGGCTGCTCCAGGAGAACTAAAGACAATAAATATTTTGAACTTTGGTTTTGATATCTAGAAACATGTACAAATGTATGCACAAAAATGATTTTTTTCTAAAATGGTCATGCAACCAGTTATTTTTAAATTGGTTGATTTGATATGGAATGACCCGCCCACTAATTTCATGACTCCTCTCATACCTATATATCTGCAAAAGCAGTTTTTCAATATTTATTGGTGTTCACGAAATATTTCCGGTGGTACTTTTAGGTGCTACACTTTCATTTTATGCACTTCACCTTCTAGACAACCCATTCATATTCTTTTTCTTCCTTCTACTTGCTGGCTATAATTAAAACAGTGCATCCTCCCATCGTGTAAGTTCTTATACCCACTTTCCTCAGCACTTTGCATATCTTCTCTGCGGCCTCTTCCTTACCATCTCCTTTTTTTTCCTTCTGCTCCGATACTTTCTCTTCTATTTCTTTCTTCTTCTGTTGATGTTGTGTCTGGAAGAGAATGGCTATGAAAAAAAAGACAGACCTGTCAGTGATCGACACCCATTAGTCAACTGTCATGAGGCAATGTGCACATAACTTCCTTTAGAGAAATCGTCCAAGATAAGGACTGTCAACATGATGTGTTTTTGTCTGGCTAGTCACCCTGCTATGTGTATATATATGGTCTGTTTATGTATTTCATTATTTTAGTATAGTTCTTAGTCTGAGGAAGATACAGGGTTGAGACGTTACATGTAAAATATTTTTAAATCTTAATAAACGTAGTGTTTTTAATATGGAAACAAGGCTTAATTATATTAACACACAAAAGGCTGAATAAAATAATGAATTCATAAATGCAAAGCCAAACTACATTTTTGTGTGAATGATTTATTGCACTGAGTACACAGGAAAGGTCAAGTATGAGTGCCATCATGAATTCGTAAATGGGAAGTCAAACTACATTTGTGTGTAAATGCTTTGTTGCAGTGAGCACACACAAAAGGATGAACAACATCATGTAGGCGTAAGTGAGCAGTTAAGTCACCTTTGCGTGTGAATGTTTTGTTGCAGAGAGTACACACGAAAGGACGAATACCATCATGTAGGAGTAAGTGAGCATTTAAGTCACTTTCGCATGTGAATGTTTCGTTGAGGTGAGCACACACTCAAGGATGGACACCATCATGTAGGAGTAAGTGAACAGTTAAGTCATCTTTGCGTGTGAATGCTTTGTTGCAGTGAGCACACACAAAAGGACAAACACCATCATGAATTCGTAAATGCACAGTCAAACTACTTTTCTTTGTGAATGTTTTGTTGCAGTGAGAACACACAAAAGGACGTATACCATCATGTAGGTGTAAGTGAGCAGTTAAGTCACCCTTGCGTGTGAATGCTTTGTTGCAGTGAACACACACAAAAGGACGAACATCATCATGTAGGTGTAAGTGAACAGTTAAGTCACTCTTGCGTCTGAATGCTTTGTTGCAGTGAGCACACACAAAAGGACGGACACCATCATGTAGGAGTAAGTGAACAGTTAAGCCACGTTTGCGTGAGAATGCTTTGTTGCAGTGAACACACACAAAAGGACGAACACCATCATGAATTCGTAAATGCTCAATCAAACTACATTTTTGTTTAAATGCTTTGTTGCAGTGAGCACACACAAAAGGACGGACACCATCATGTAGGAGTAAGTGAACAGTTAAGCCACATTTGCGTGTGAATGCTTTGTTGCAGTGAACACACACAAAAGGACGAACACCATCATGAATTCGTAAATGCTCAATCCAACTACGTTTTTGTTTAAATGCTTTGTTGCAGTGAGTGCACACAAAAGGACGAATACCATCATGTAGGAGTAAGTGAACAGTTAAGTCATGTTTGCGTCTGAATGCTTGGTTGCAGTGAGCACACACAAAAGGACGGACACCATCATGTAGGAGTAAGTGAACAGATAAGTCATTTTTGCGTAAGAAAGCTTTGCTGCAGTGAACACACACAAAAGGACGAACTCCATCATGAATTTGTAAATGCACATTCAAATGACATTTTTGTGTAAATGCTTTGTTGCAGTGAGCACACACAAAAGGACGGACACCATCATGTAGGAGTAAGTGAACAGTTAAGTCATCTTTGCGTTTGAATGCTTTGTTGCAGTGAGTACACCCAAAAGGACGAAAACCATCATGAATTCGTAAATGCACAGTCAAACTATTTTTTTTTGTGAATGCTTTGTTGCAGTGAGTGCACATGAAAGGCCGAATATCTTCATGGTTTCGAAAATTGCTGTTCGAGTGTTTTATCTCCATGAAGGCATTGTCTGCATTGGATGCTGAATCATCATTGTATTTTTTCAAATGCGTAGAATTTACTATACTTTCCTTTGAATCAATTACTTCATGTTCATTTACTTCCACAGCTCCAGGATAGGCATCTACGTCTCCCTCTAGACTCCTCAAACCACAAAGATCTACTGTAAACTCCTTCTTGTCAAAATTGCTGGAATGTAAAAAAATTAATTTCCCTAGCAATTTTAATATTACTGATTTTACACTGAATAACATTTTAAAGCATAGTCTCATTAAAATTAAAGCTTAGTCTGAATATTTATGTGTATAAAATAAAGGGGAAAAATTATATGTGGAATGCACAAATTGTTAGTGTCAAAAATATACTTCTTCACGTCAAAGTATTGATTTGCAAAAAGAAAGATACAAGTAATGGGATGCGCAATGAACAAGAAATATGATTTTTCCCACAAAACATGGTAGGAAAATGCACCTCACACCTTTCAAGAACATGAAATATAACCATTAAGCAGCATATTTTTTCACAATGTGTGTTTTCGTGAAAAACGAAGTATGCATGACTGTCATAATACTAGGGTTATTTAAGTAAGGACAGACCATTTTGCAATAGAAATGAAGTAAGTAAATACATAGAAATTTTCAGCGAAAAATGCAGGCTCGACGAGCACTCGAGCTCAGGTCTCTGGCATGCCTTGCCATTGTTCTAACCACTTAGCTGCCGAGGCAGCCTGGCTTGGCCTCGCCTGATTTTTCACTATCACTGTCTTACCTGCGTGGAATCGTCTCTGCCAGTGCTACCACAACGGGATTTGTTGCCTTGAAACACAGTAGACTTCGACGTTCCTGGTTCTTCCCAGCGTAGAGATGTTAATTATTGTAAATTAGGCACACACAGGAGATGTACTACGTAGAAATTTTCAGCGAAAAATGCAAGCTTGACCACGACTAGAACCTGGGTCTCTGGCATACCGTGCCATTGCTCTAACCACTGAGCTACCGAGGCAAGTTATTCAGGCGAGGCCAGGCCTGCTCGGTAGCTTAGTGGTTAGAGCAATTGCACGGTATGCCAGAGACCCAGGTTCTAGTCGTGGTCAAGCTTGCATTTTTCGCTGAAAATTTCTACATAATTAGTACATCTCCTGTGTGTGTCTAATCTACAAGAAGTAAGTACATGCTCTTTAAAAAAACATTTATTTTCTGAATTTCCTTGCCGGTTTAAACGTTTATCGTAACAAACTAAGACTTTTTGGATACCCTCCTCATAGAACTCTGGTGCCTGTGATGATAGCCAGTTACTCATGGTCATTTTCACTTTATTAGTGTCTAAATGCTTTCCACCCAGGAAGTTCTTCAGATGGCAGAAGAGGTGGTACTCACTAGGTGCAAGGTTTGTTTGTTAATTCCCGTTGAAATTGCACGTGAGCATGGAAATGAGTGCGTGCGTAGGATCTCGGCATTCTTTGAACAACATCATGGCAATTGTGTTTTGGGAAAGGCAGGGTGTTTTGTTAGTGGTCTTTTTGTCGCAAGGAACAACAATTAAGTCAGCTTCCGTGAACATCAATTAACTCAGCTTCCGTGAGTAACTGGCTATCATCACAGGTGGCAGAATTCTATGATGAGGGTATCTAAAATATCAAAGTTCGTTACGAGAAATGTTTAAACAGGCAACAAAATTATGTGTAAAAATAGAGAAGTCTATGTAATTCAGAAAATAAATGGTTTCTTGAAAAACATTTACTTACTTTTTTCTATTGCAAAACGGACCTTACTTAAAAAATAACCCTCGTATATGAATTGGTCATAATGTCTGTATTAACGAAATTTATGATGGAAAACTGAAGGCAAACAAATGTTTATACCCTAAATTCTTGCAATCAACTGAATCACACTCAACTTCTGATGAGTGTTGAATTAACAATAAAAAACTGTGCAGCAGGAGAATTTGTCCAGTCCCTGGCCATAAGACCTGCAGAAATTTTGAGGTGGACGAGTTTTCTCTTTTGATCCTCTTAGGGCATGCCTAAAGAAAGGAAAGAAATCTTGGGTAGACATCTGGCATACCGGGCCCAAGTTTTCTAGGGGCCCATAAATTAAAGATGGCTGCCACTTCACACACCAACAAAAGAAATCGATCATAGCTCCTTTAATATTGGTTTCTGACAATTTTTGTATAGACATATATTTTGTTCAGAATTACAAACTGAACAAAACATATTCTTACAGTTTTTCTCATATCTTGCATTGTTATGGAGATATAACCAGTGAAAGAATTCCGTACCCTTTTCTGCAAGGATTCTAAGCAATATTTTATATTGCAAGCTCCTGGCCATAAGACACAGAAATTTTTGATGTGGTCCAGTTTTCTCTTTTGATCCTGTTAGGGCATGCCTAAAGACAGGAAAAAATCTTGGGTAGACATCTGGCATACTGGGCCTAAGATTTCTATGGGCCCATAAATTCAAGATGGCCACCGCTTCACCACGCACCAACAAATGAAATCGATCGTAACTCTTTTAAAATTGTTTTTTGACAATTTTGTATGGAGACATATTTTGTTCAGAATTAAAAACTAAACAAAAAATATTCTTAGGTTTTTATATATCTTGCACTGTTATGGAGATATATCAAGTGAAAAAATTCCGTACCCTTTTCTGCAAGGATTCTAAGGAATATTTTACACATTACTTGACATTCCGGCATATAAAGGGCAAAAAAATTACGGCCTGTGATACTTTGTTGATGCCTACTAATGTCGTGCATGGCCTGTGTGATGTTAGACATTTAAAATGGCTGCCTCTGAAGAATTAACAAAGAAAATCGACCATGTCTCCTTATCTCATTCAGAAGTCATTTTGACATTTGTAGGTTCGCTGGGTTTTTGAATGAAGGGAAGACATGTGTATGAGGCATGCAATCATCAATCATAAGTATGATACTAGGTGTCTTGCTGGACAATGTGTCAAGAGAAGGTACATGTGTCGGGAATCCAAGATGGCCACCACAGAGGTTCTGAGCATAAAATACTGTCCATATCCTGATTTAGAGTTTGTTTATCAGATTTTTCCAGAGGTATTATCTGTTATTAAATAGCAAGTGAAAATTTAATATTATAATTTATGTAACTACAGTAGTGTCCAAAAGTTAAACATGACGAAGATCTGAGAAAATGTGTTATTGATGAAGTGTCAGAACTGCACAAAACGTTACGTGAATTAACAATTGTTTTTAGTGTGAAGACAAAAAGTCCAAAAATAAGAAAATTGAAGATCGCTACCTTAACAAGAAAGAGGTTTGTATGGGGCGTGATCATCCCCAACAGCTACACAGCATTTCAACGACGAAAAAAAAAAAAAAAATGGGCCCGGTATGCCAGATGTCTACCCAAGATATTTTCCCTTTCTTTAGGCATGCCCTAAGAGGATCAAAAGAGAAAACTCATCCACCACAAAATTTCTACGGGTCTTATGGTTAGGGACTGGATTAAATTCCTCAAAGGAAGCCTCATGTTAAATTTTACATTGTTTCATTAACTTTGTGATTATCAATAGTCTATACTCAGCTCACTAACAATAAATAAAATTAAATTAAATTTTAAAAAAATGTAAAAAGTGGAGTGATATAGTGGGATTTCAACCCATGCCCTTTTATCTTTGGTGAAAAACAAGGGATAAGGTTACCAGCATATTACTAACTGCTCTGTAATGTCTCACGGTCCAGAAACCTTTAAAAATATATCACTGTTTGTGGAAACATCCAGCTGCATGTCTTCCAAACAATATTCACTATAGATTGTGGAAAAAAATAATTATTGACAGCTGTTCAATATTTTGCAGGTTACTGCAGATCAAATGGAACCTAAACTTAACAGAAATTTACCTCTTTCTGTTCAAATTGACAGTTATTTTCTTCAGGTGAAGCAGAACCCAATTCAGGGTTTCAAGCATTACATATATTTTTCAGATTTCAAATCTAGTAGGAAAAATAGTAAAAATTCTCCAATAGCCAGTTCGTCCAATCCTTAAATTTAAATGAAACGTTGCTACCTCCCTTTGGGGGTGCAAACCCTTACCACGGCTATATAATGGGTTATTTTTACAATTGTGAAACAGAAGCAGCTCAAATCTTCCAACGGAGATTAAAGGTCATAATATATTATGGTAACTTTCTTTACAACACATGTTAATATCATTTTCGTTTCGGACACAGGAATATTTATAGGTTTCTTATTCAATCTAATTAAGTATTCTTCACATTCTCTATATATTCACTTCGAATATGGCATTAGTCTTTTTGGTAAATATTTACTATAGAACAAACACATTTCTTCATTTTTACAGAAGAAACTACCTAAGGAAATTAGTTTCTATAGCATTGTACAAGTTCCTTAAGGATTAAAAACTGACCAACAACGATTTTTTTTTTAAACTATGGTTGCCTAACCTAACCAAACCTAACATAACACTACGTGAATGGTGAGTGTCGCTACCTTTTTTTTTTTGTTTAGGGTATGCAGTGTTTCTAGTTTTAACCATTCAAGATAGCCACACTGACCATTGACGATAACCTCACAAACCATTCACGTAGTGTTAGGTTAGGTTCGGTTAGGTTAGCAAACATAGTTAAAAAAAAATCATTGTTGGTCACTTTTTCATCCTTAAGGAACTTGTACAATGCTATAGAAACTCATTTCCATAGGTAGTTTATTCTGTAAAAATGAAGAAATGTGTTTGTGCTATAGTAAATATTTACAGTATTTTTTCACTTCTATAATTCTTCCTTGGACGGACTTCCTTCCTTCTATGGTTGGTACTGACTTCCTTCCTCCTCTGGTTGGGACGAACTTCCTTCCTTCTCTGATTGGAGGGACTTCCTTCAATGGCCCATACTTTCTTCCCTCTTTGGCTTGGTTGTGAAACACACACACATGAGGATCTTTTGGATCACTTATTGTAATACCCTCGTATATTCTTCTTCTGCCGCAATTTACATACAAAGGTTTCAATATATATTAGGGATGGGACCGATTAATCAGTACTCTACCAGTATCGGCCGATATAGGCATATCGGTGTATTGGTTTATCAACAAAATTACCGATTCGATATATTGATAAAATCTGATAATTTAGTGCAAAATTCTGCCATTTTGTTGTAATTTTTATGGATAATCTCCATGCCCTACTTTCTATAAAAATTAAATGTCTAAATATGCAACTTCTTTTGCACTGCAGTCACCTGGAAACAAACATTTACTAAGGTCAATGAACCATTCACATTTTTCAAGGACCATTTGGAATTTTATATCGGATCGGTAGAATATCGGTTATCGGTATCAGTAAATTTTATATTGGTATCGACCAAAATTTCATATTGGCCCATCCCTAATATATATTGTCTTCTTTCCTTGACCCTTTCTAATGTTATATTTCACACAAGTCCTAATTGGTCTTTTGAGGAAATAGGACGTGTTAGTACTTCCCCACCATTTTTGATTCTTCTCTTCGTTACACAGTCCTTAACCCTTTTGCAAGCTCTTTTCCCTCTGACTCTTGGCATTTAGCTAAACTAAAACTTCCCCACCCTTGGGGTTATGGCTGGAATGTGCTGCCAACTACACTTTTAACAACAGTGTGTGAAGTCAGTGCCACAACTGGAACGTGCTAGCAGAGTTGGTGCAGATTGTGACGTGTAACCTAAAATACTTTGATGCTGTGATTGGAATGCATATCAAAACTTCCACTCTGAGTTCGAATATGCCGTAAGGAAAGACAGAAATTTCACTCAGTCTTTCAGCTTCTTACAATTTAATATTCTTTTACATGAAATTAATGGTAATATTCACATATATCTATATCATTCCATTCATTCTTTTCTTTTTCATGTTAACAATCCATATTAGCTATCAGTTTCTTCTAGCTTCATACATTTATAAACAATATATTTACTTTTATATCATCCGCCTAGTGATGGCATCTATGTTTAACACCCGTAACTATTTACATGTATTAGTCCTATTGAGTACGTAACAACATTAAATCAACTTAACACTGTATTAGCACATCGAGGCAATTCTCCAACCTCCATTAAGGCTAACAGATCTCTAATGTCAGCCTTAAATCCAAAGGCACTCCTTGGCTTCATTAAAATACTTAACAGCGTATTATGTTGTGTTGCAAATAAGATGGCGGAATTTCATATGACAGCTGTTGTGTTTAAAGGTTATCCCAAACCAATTTGAACACATCATTTGCATACCATCGCAAAATGTGCACAAGTTCAATTTATTTCTAAATCAATATTTCGTATTTCATATTCAAATTCATTCTGAAGTTGATTGATTGATTTATTAGCATCCGTTTAACTTCTACAAAAGTTCGGAATTGCCACATTGTACATGTACAATTAGATTTGATTGATTTAGTTTATTTTACTTCGCGTTTTGTGCCTCTTGGCTAATTTGCGAAGATGGGGATGAGTGATGAAATGATGAAATTGATGAATGGACATTCACAAACAACCAAGCCCGACCGGGATTCGAACCTGGGACCCTTGGCGTCGCAGCGCGATGTGCTAACCACTCGGCCACAGGGTCGGGCATGTACAATTAGAATATATCTAAAAAAACTACAGGCATAATATAAGATACAAGAGATAGTATGAGATACAAGATATAATATAAAATAAAATAAAATAAAATAAATGCATGCTCAATGTTTGCTTCATCTGCTATGACTTTATGTATATACACATAAACACATATTGAGCATCTAGATAAATGGAATTGAATTAAATAGAACGTGTTGCAAGGGAAAAATAAAAATAAATACCTAATGATAGGGCAGGTTTCTTTTATGTTATATTATTGTTGTTGTTCCTGCCACTTACGGTGACGATGTACTCTTGCACTGTGTTTTTTGTTATTTTTTCTACTATCCCAGTAAAGTATTTATTGAAATTTGATGCTACATCTTGGGGATTAACAATGCTCTTGCTTTCGTGTTATATTGTCTTTGTATTTTTCTTTCCCTACTATACCTAATTCAGCTTTCGCAATATGCCACAATGTTTTGTTAGTTGAGTCTAGGATCATATTGCTATTAAAGTAGTTTTTTTTATTTCTTGACTGAGTTTTCAATCTCCTTTCTTTTATCTTTTAGATATGACTTGAATGTTTCACTTCTGAATTGGTGTCTGCATTTTTATTCGTTATGATGAAATCTTTCCAGTTTTCTTTGATGTCGGGTGTTATCCAATTTGATTTTGTTTCAATGTATATATGTATTTTTTTTGTTGTTATTTTGGGAAATGCAGACAGCAATGTCTCGTATGCACCATTCACACCAGTTTGGTGGTATAGGCCATCCCACGATTCTCTACTTACTAAGTAGTTAAATAAACTAAAATTAGCTTCATTAAATTCTCTTTTTGTGGTATTTATGTGTCTATATGGTGTTTGGTTTAATTTTGTGCTGCAGTAATTTTTATGCATTGTGCGTCATGGTCTGAAAAGCCAGTACTAATTGTATTGACCCTGTATACAAATAAGTCAGTGTTTAAGAAAAACTGATCAATTGCTATTTTTAAAGTTGATGTGATTCGTGTGGGTACTCTCACAACTGCTGTCAGATTGTGAGCTTTCATCAATATTTCTACCTCATATACTATTTTTTGACTCAGGAAATCAATGTTAAAATCTCCCATTAGTATGGATTTGATTTTTTGTTTTGCATAAGCATGTAATATTACATCTAGTTTCCTAGTGAAGTTGTTGATATTACTGTTGGGTGTATCATGCAAATCGCATGTTAGGCTAAATGAGAAATCTTTTAAAATTGATTGATTGATTGAATTGGTTTATTTTACATCGCTTTTATGCCAATTTTGGCTAATTTGTGAAGATGGGGATGAGTGATGATATAATGAAACTGATGAGTGGGACTCACAAACATCCATGCCCAGGCCAGGATTCAAACCCTGGGACCTTATGCAGGCTGGCTGTACTTTTTAAAGTTTTGTCAATAATGGCATTATCAATATATATTATTCAAATTTTATTAATTTTGCCTGCAAGTCAAAACTATATGCTCATATTACATGAACAGGTTCCGCGATTTTTTTAAAAAAACACCTTCAATGCACTTAACCACAAACACAAAATATCACATGACTCTTTTAAAAAATATAACCGCCTCCTACATATTTATACATGTATACTCTTCTTCACCAGAATATTCATTGTCGTTGTCCACACTGTTTTCAAATGCATCATGTGTATGTCTGTTTATGACTTTCATTCCAATTATATGCTTACTTTTTTTAACTGAAAATATGTCAGAAAATGAAATATTGATTTAAATAAAATGAAGCAACTGATATAAACAGATAATGCATGTATTGTACTCTCATTTAACGTAAAAACAATTAGTGACATTAGACAATATAGCCCACAATCTTTGAAAGTAGTAGGGAATTACTCTTACTAACTTTTCAAATCATTATTCACCTAATCCAATTAACAAAATGGAAATAAAAGAATATTAATTTTGCAGTGAGAATGCTTGGCACAAACTTTCATCATTCGACATTCTGAATCACAGTGTGTCATAGGCGTGCACAGTTCCTCTGATTAAGGGGCAAAAGCCTTGATGAAAGTTCAGTCGGGAAAGAAGAACCTAATTTTATCCGACTGTTTGATGGGTGTGAATATATATATATACATATATATATATAACCAACAGTAAAAATCATATTCTCTCTCACACGTGCACGCTCCTTCATCCATTTAAGAGAAATCCATTTAGCAGCAGTACTTCTCTCCCTGGTAATTTACAATGTATTACAAAAAACAAATTGCAAGCGAAGCTTGCAGATCCAAATTTTTTCGATGAAAACAATATTGATTTAATATGGCATTCTCTTTTACATTTTTTTCACTTAAATCATTCGGCAACCCCTAGCTAAGGCATGACAAAACTGCAAGAAAAGCAGACATTGCAAGCGAAGCGAGCAAGAAAATTAAATTTTACAATACGTTTGTGCTTGTTCAGTTTATCAGTTACTTTGGAATTGGGTTTGTGCGCTACTTTGATGCCAAATGGGAGAAGGGCTTTGGCTATGCGGTTGGAAGTGGTGGGATGGTAGGGGAAGGCAAACCATTTATATTGGTCGCTGGGGGTTGATTGTGGCTGGGTTGCTTGTGGTTGGTTAGGGTGTCTGACCTGTATTTCCGCTTTACTGCACCAAGTGGAAAGTTGTGATTCAGTGTAGCCATGCTTTAGGGCTATTTCAGTGATGGTGGCTATCTCCTCTCGTAGATCCTTTTCTTTGTCACAGTAGGAGAAGGCTCTTCGATAAAAGTTTAGCCACACATTGGCTTTTTGCTTAGGGGGATGGCTAGAGAGAGCATGTATGTACTGGTTGCCTGCATCCGGTTTTTTGTAGATGGTGGTTGTGAATTTGTTAAGTGCACGTCTGATGGTGATGTCCAGGAAGTTGATTTTACCAGGTTTTTCTTGTTCTACGGTGAAATTGAGCCTGGGGTGGATGCTATTTAGCTTGTTCACTAGAAGGTTGAGTTCTTCTGTTTTTTTGTATACGACTATTGTGTCGTCCACGTACCTTCCATATCAGATGTATTGTAGTTCTGGAGTGTGGAGTGTCTCTTTTTCAGCCAGGTGCATGACGATGTTGGCTAAAGGAGCTGATAGCGGGTTGCCCATCGCAAGGCCCTCGGATTGGTTGTAGATTTTATCCTCAAACTGAAAGTAATTGTGTTTTAGACAAACTTCCAATAGCCTGGTTATCTCTTGTACCTCTAAGGCAGGGTTTCTGTTAGTTGTCAGCCATCTTTTTTTAAAGTGACCACAGCATTAAAGAAAATCGACAATAACGCTTACTTTTGGAGGAGGTTCATAAAGACAGTCTATTACATGGAAATACGTATAATCTAGATTATAAATATCATGATATCGCAGATTATAGGTATCTGCATAATATATTTCCTTAGTATAGCTAGGTAGAATAAATCTAATATCCAGATAAGTAAACTGAACTGCTATATAATAATATATTCTGGCTAACGGCTACATTTTTTTAGCTGCATCGCTATTTTGGGGAGAAACATGCCTCGTTTGCGGCAGCCCTAAAAAAAGGCCTGATTTGCACCACCCCAGGAACAAATCTGTTGATATCCATGGTGTAAGAGGCAGGAAAATGTCATTAATCTCTGTGTAAAACACAACTTGTAGTGAAAAAAAGAGCGATCCAGTCTCCACTACAATGACAAAGCAATAGTACCAGCAATCAATGGTTCAGCATTAATCATTGTTAGCATATTAGACATACACTTTCTGGAATTACAATTATTTTCGATATAATATTTGTTCAGAAATTTTAAAATTGCAATACGTTTAGAAACACTTGAGTTTACAGACCACTTTCCTCAATATATTTTATGATATTGTAAAACGTATGTACGAGATATTGACTCTTCTGCAGAAACGATAATTATCTTTAGTTAATATACAGTTTCCAAATGTATGTAATTCTTCTACTTTTACGTCGCCTTCTTGTAACTTTTGCTAATCATTGCAATGAGGATGAATGGTTTATTTTGTTATTATCTTATCTAGAGTCGCTTTCTGCCACTTTTGGCTAATTGTGAGAAAGAGGCAGAATGGTGAATGATGGTGATGTGCAGTGTGGGGAATGGAGGAGCAGGAGGATTCATCCTCCCAACTAGGTGTCTTTCCTAGTTTTTGTTTTGAGTCCACTTTATGCACAGAGACAGCTAATTCAGACTGGATCTGAACCACTAGTGCCTCCGCCAGGTATCTAACCTAGGGCCCCTTTGATTACAAGGTGAAAAAATGTCCATTGTGCCTTCAGGGAAGCATTCCCAACAGGAAACTTACATAAAGCATATCTCCACCTGTCGCTCATTTAGCTACACCAATGAAACACCCCCCAGCTATAAAGTTAGAGCAAACTTCTAACGAATTACACTCGTATAATGATCGTATTTTCCAGTAAGTACAACTACCATACTAGGGACTTCTTTTGAATATCCATGAGCTTGTTTCAAGTTTTATTTCTTATGCAGAAGTAGCGTAAAAGTAGCAAGTAGTGCACATGAGTAGCATAGCGAGCTACTTCTTGGTAAATGTAGCTGTAGCGAAGATACATTTTTTGACAAGTAGCTGTAGCTGTAGTGAAGCTACTTTTAAAATGTAGCGTTCTGATCACTGTGAATAGGTTTAGTACTCTATAAACTCTATTCATGATCACATATATTAACTACTACATTAAATCCCAACCAATATTTTAAGAAAAAATAACACTAGCTAAATTGCCCTTCATCCTGGAAAGATTTCTAATTGTTAAAATATATTGCTGCAAAATGTAGCCAATGTAGTGCTGCTGATATCTGTTTGCTTTTAAGTCCACTTGATGCCCAGAAAGGCTAATTTAATTAGATCTGAACCTTGTAGCACCACTACCAACCTTCAAGGCACTGTAGTGCTGTTCAAGTTTGGGGTAGGGGTTAGAAGTACCAAAATGCACTGACAATTGAGCAATCACTGCTGCAAATGGACTCAAGGTGGGATATATCGATTGCCTACCCATGAGAGATACTTGGATTCAAAGATAGAAATAAGGCATATGCCAAGAACACCGAGATACCGCTCAATTCAAGCGAGGTCTTCAATATCCCTCTCCACTCGCTTGTGAACAATTGTAAATCTTTACCCACTGAGTGGAGACCTGAAGCTAATTACTATCATACTCTGCTGAAGGCTGTTCACTAACTGGAAAAAAATACCCTTTCACAAGCAATAAAGTGAAATGCAATCAAGTGGTTCACATTTTAACAATGACATTTAATAATGTCGAGCTTAACTCAAAGAGTTCAACATTTACAAGGACCATCTTTAAATACTTCCCCAAACAACATCAAAATATGCCCACCCTCTTTCTAGAAACTTCATTGATTACAATCACCAATACATACAATCCAATATAAACGGTGTCCAACACTCTACCAACAAACTTGACTCTCTCTCCAATCAATGAATCTATTCGCATACCATTACAACATTCACCAAAAACATGATTCACCTCATACTGAGATTTCCTTGGCCCCAAGAGAAACCACCCCTGAATCATTAAAAGTTCTGCCAGCATTTCATTTCATTCCTATTTCCTACATACATATTCCAATCTCAGTCAAAATCCAACTTCGCTTGACGAGTAGTTCAAATGCGTCGCGACAATTATAGCTCCGCACACACACTGACAGGAATCACTCCACTTGAGGACATACCTATAATATTGGAACACTCCTCTACTTCGTATCCTTCACGCCATTAAAACTGGTCTCTCTAGGAATCATCTCTATGCGGGAAGCTTCTGGAACTGGACAACGACGTGGCGATAAATCTATTCTCCTTCTCGTCATAACTAACTGGCCCCGTTTACTTTCTTGATTCCGCTCTATAACCATGGGCAGGACATCAATCTGGAACTGGAAGGCTTCTTGCAAACTCTGGAACCCTTCTCTCAGAAACATGGCAGGCAGGTGGCAGTCGTCAAAATCTGGACACGAGCACAACAGCTAAGGGAGTCCAAATTGAGCACTGGATTCACACTGGGCAACTCCAAGCCTCTGAGACTCCACGCAAATCCTGGAACTGCTCACAAGCGGCGAGATCCAGTTGTTTCCTCTCATACACACTTCAATGCCAAAGCACTCGTTTCGACGAAACCCAACTCAATGGGGTTGCATTAGACCAAGAGATAGTGTGCCCTGGCGAAGCACTTGACTGTGAGAAAAGGTCGAACATGCACTCTGATGTGTCTTGCTACGCTCTTCTTCCTCTTGGCAAAGCACCGGCAGGTGGTGCTGCTGATGCATGATCCAATGGCCATCATGATGTCAATAATGAGCAATAGTACAAATCCACAGAATAAAGTCATAGATGTCACATGTTTGTGATGGAAGTGTCATGGGGAGAGTGACACACACCATCACAACCTGAAGTTAAAAGTGGAATCCGAAACACAATGCAGCTCGAATGGGTATTGTACCCAGAAACCCTTGATTACTAGTGGTCTCGTAAAGTGTTTCAAAGGCTTCTAACAACTTTCCCTACTTTTTGTGACATCCACATTTCTGTGCTGTACAATCTCACACTCCACATATTTATTTCAGTTTGTGCATGAAACTTACTGTATTCACTTTGATACTAGGGCAAAAGAAAAACCAAACTAGGGAAGGTAAATGTATACTTATTTGTGCTATATCAAGAAGAGGAAAAAGAGCTAAGCACAACTCCTTGATCATTTGTATTCTTCACTTTGTCACGATAGACCAACATAAACATGAATTAGGTTCTCGCAAGGAGAAAGTCATCATCTTGTCTGTACATATGAAAGTGTAAAAAATATATGTACCTCCAAAACCATAATAAAACACAACAAAATTTCACATTTAGTACATATAGCATAGCTAGAAATACAAAGTGGTTATATATTTGTGTTTCTAAGTAACACAGATAGTAAAACATTTTAATCAAAGTGCAATTTTAGAGAGTTTTGTGTTTGATATCTTTTCAACAAATGATGAGGAATATGATCTCATTCTCTCTTTGGTTTCTATTCATGTCCATTAGTGCTGCATGGGACCTCTTTCGATCATTCCAACTCATTTCAGTCTTCCATGCTTGAGCTAGTAGTAGAATGATTGTCAACGTTCCATATTTCTTCAGAGCCTAACTAAGCAATAATGTGAACCTAAAACCCCTACATTGAAGGAAACTACTTCGTGTAATTACAATTCTAAATAATAATTCAGTATATTATTGTGTAAGACTCAAATACAATATGTATGAAAGTATGCAATATTTACAAACCGAAAAGTAAATTGGATACACATGCTGACAGACCTGCCGAAACAATTACAAATATTGTATCACAGTGCATCAAGTACGTGTAGATCATTATCGTTCACTTACCAAAAAGGACAATCATATTTTGCGAAATACTGCAATTGCAGTTATAACATTCAATCTAACATCATTTTAATGTCCCAGGTTTGATAGCGGTGGATTGATTTAGAGTTGTAAGTCCACTTTATACACAGTAAGGCTAATTGGGACTGGACCTACAGTTTAAAGTGGGATCCGAACCACTATGTGATTCCCCCGGGTATCAAACCTGGGACCCCTTGATTACAAGGCGACGATGCTAACTCTGCGCCATTGTGGAGGCCCTCGATACCGGTGGAGACCCACAGTGATTCGGATCCCACTTTAAACCGTAGGTCCAGTTCCGATTAGGTATACTGTGTATAAAGTGGACTCAAAACACCAATTCAATTAATAAATCAATCATTTTAATGTGACAATAATCGTAGAAACACAAAATGTCAGCCTAGGCAGTTTCAGCCCATAATCATCTATTTCATTTTCATATATCTCGGTAAGATATACAAAATTGTATTTTAACATGGAAATGATGACTATGCTCACTTATTTTTCAATTTCACTTCGTCCCATACTTCATGATCGATATTTGAGAACCCACTAGAAAAATGACGGAAATATGAGTACTATTGGTGAGCCCAACTTAAGAGTTCAGTATGGGGCTTATGGCAACAGTGTTGGCGCATGGTGCACAGTAGAAGAAGGCTCCGGCGCGCATCGAACGTCTGCTGTAGTGCATGCTGCAACAAAAGTTAGTGATCAACGAAACGGGTACTGTTCAATACAAGAATGCAAATCCTTCCTCCATGATTAGATGGGAAGTTGTTCTTTCATGCGGCTGTGGTACAGATTAATGATGGTCCATGGAGGGAGATTGGCAAATAAACTGTTCCCGAATATACTTGTCATACATCTTGCTGTCCATTTTATTGTGTACGTTGGCCATGGTTTTTTTTGTTTTTTTTAAGTCCACTTTTTGCACAGAAAGGCTAATGGGGACTGGACCTACAGTTTAAACTGGGATCCGAACCACTATATGCCTCCACCGGTTATCAAACCCAGGACCTCTTGATTACGAGGCCAGGACGTTACCACTGTGCTATTGGAGAGGCCTGTTTCACATTTCTCGGCACACTGTCTCGTTTGAGAAAAAAACGTGTTCATTACCGGCATGCACCATAGCAAATCTCTCTCCCCGACCTGTAGGTGCTTGCAAACCACTCGTAAGGCCACAAAGAAAGTCTTGTTGTGTCTTTATTGTTTTGTCCCTCCATTCTTTTTGCACAGCAGCAGCTCCACAACTCAACAGTCGTAGGCGGGTCTAGGTTATTTTTTGGGACGTGCACGGAATATGCTGTAAGCATTACATAATATTGGAAATATAATGTGCAGATTTGCAACTTATTTGACTCATCAAAAAGTGCCCTTATATCAGTGGTGTGCCCAGTGCTTTCGACGAGGTGGGGGGGGGGGGTAGTATGTATACTTCTAGTAGGTGGTCCTCATATGCCATCTTCTTCTTTTAGGAATACTTATCCAAGGGGGAGTTATGACCAGCACATACCTGCATTGAACACGTCACGTCATTCATATCAATACAATTAGAAGGGTTCGTTCTAGGTCTGATTTGTGGTCAGGGCACTTTGATTATAAGGGGATAGCATTAGCAGAATTTCTGTCGTCGCATTATAATCAACGGATCCAGGGTTCAATACCTGCTGGAGGCACATAATGGTTCATATCTCACATAAAACTGTAGGTCAGTCCCAATTAACCTATCTGTGCATAAAAATGGACTTAAAACTCAATCAATCAATTTAGAGGTGTGAAATAAAAGGAGTTCTATTATATTTGTATGAAGAATAATTATAGAAAGAAGTAGACGGACATTCTTTTAACTAGCTAGGAAAAACGGCCCGATCATTTTTTTGATCTTTTAATATGATACTATCAATACTATTCATAACAGCTACTTAGTCATCACTTTGGGAGGGGCAAGCGAACCTCCTCCTGAAAATTCTGCCAATGTATTATATACCTACAATGTGGCTGCGACTTTTCGCTGCACATCGCCTCATATAAAAGTTGTATTCGAAGTCATTGCATTTCCTCTGTTTTTTGTTTATTTATTATTTTCTCTTCGAATATTAACGACTTTTGTTTCTGACAGAAACACTCTTGTTTAGGTGTGGTGATGTGAAAAGGAAAAGCCCATAAGTGCCCATACTGAACTCTTAACTTGGGCTTCACTATAATACGGTTCGAGAGTATTCCACTATGCCATCTAGTGTTGGACATGTGAACTATTTGCCGCTCAAGTGAAAAACACTAATTGCAGCACTCTAATGTTCATGGTCTCATGTTCAATTTCAATGCAAGACCAATACGATTGTTGATGCTATCCACAAGATGTTTGGAAGCAGCCACAGACAAAACAGTACTCTGGTTACTTAAATTTGGTTGTATTTTTATGATTACATGTTTTATTATTTGAAAAATTGAGGAAAGTGTACAGAAGATATAGAAGTGTTTTCTGACAAAATAATTGGCCATATATTTTTCAATTACGATGGTATTTCATTCATAACTTTGGAAAAATGTTCGACAATTTTTTTCTATGAAATTCAAATTTTCAATAATTGACCAGTAAAGCTTTCATCAATAAAAACACAAACATATTTTAATAAGTACTGTGCAAATATAGAGAGAAATCTAAATTCTGAGTAAAATCAATTAATAAAATTGATGAACCCGACATATAAATTGGTTTGTTCAGAACAAAATTGAATATTGGCTGTTGGTACACTCCTAAATTAAGATAATACAAATAATAGGAATTCATTTCCAATAAATCAGCTTGAATTCCCACTCCAGTTTATTTTCATTGCAGCTTAAATGTTACTATTGTTAGGCAGCGAAAGTTAAACATCTCCCATTTCTCTCTACACATTTGGCTTTCTCTACTATTCTACTCAATTGTAAAAGTATAGGGTGACACAGCACATTACCTGAATGAGTAAAGTGATAGTATTTTTTGTATTGCAGTTGTTCCCTGTAGTTTCATTTCTCGCTGCTAGATGGTGGCAAATTCAGGATGGTGCTTTCTGGAGCTGAAAATAGAAATTTGTGTGCTGCATTTTGATAAAATAAAAGAGTGCTACAGAAATATCCAAGGGAGATTTAGGAGAAAATACAGGAAAGAAGCACAAAGCAGGAAGGCAATCGGAAATTTGTTGCAACCAAGTGCTTGTAAACAAAGGAAAGAAGTGGTCGGACAGGCGTGATTAGTGACATTGAACGTGTGAGGAAGCATTCACACGAAGCCCTAGGAAAGCTACACATAGAGCTTTATGTGAGCTGGTTACGTCACCAATGACTTGTGTAAAAGTGTGTATGAAACTACCAACTGCACTTAGTGCAAAAAGTATATCCCAAAGACAAAGAAAGGAAGTAACAGTCTCGCTGTGAATTGTAGCAGAGAAAATGAATTAGTGGATTTCTTAATTTTCGGTGATGAAGCAACATTAGATTGCCTTCCTTTTTGGGGCATCTTTTCTGTATCTGCTTATAAATCTTCTTTGGATATTTCAGTAGCACTCTTTGTTTTATCAAATATGTTGCACACAAAAATTTGTAGGTCCAGAAAGAACCATCTTGAATTTGCCACCATCTAACAGCAATAGCATTTTATAGGTTTGTCGCGTGTTACTCACAAATCCAGAATATAAAAAAGGAAAGTTAAAAATTGTACTTACGTATGTGAGTATAGTGCTCTTATTGTAGAACGACGTTTCAGAGATTGACTATCTCTTTCCTCAGGTTCGTATAAAAACTAAGTACTTGGCATAGTACTGCATCAAAAATGTAATATGAGGATTGTGGTTAAGGGTTGGTTAGGATACATTTAAAATATTAAGTTTTTGCTATTAGAAGTACGTAAAAAACAAAGCCGTTCCCTAATAAAACTTGTACAGTAGACCTATTCACAGGTAAAAAAGTTAAAAAAGTTAAAAATCTAAAAAACCTGCATAAATCAATGCAACCTGCAGGTTTGGCCTTTCCTACCCAACTGTGCTTATCTATCCACATGAAGGTCAATTCTCAACGAATATTTCCCCTCCCCTTAATTTTCTCGTTTCCCCTTATTACGTCACAAATCCAACGTGAATTCTCGTTCCTCTCTTGCAGCTTGCATAACTTCCGGAGTGACGTGGAAACCGATATTGGGTTCAATCTTCCAGGCTTTATCCCATTTTTTGAGGAAATTGATCCACCCTTCTTCCAAATTTCCTTCGTCCCTATTAAGATTATTCTTCCCCCCCCTACAAATACTCGCTGTTTCATACACGTTTCTTCCTAATTTCCTCCCCTCTTTTCTGATTATATCTTTTTTTGCGATTCTATGCCCACTTTCCAAAATGTGTTCTGAGAGACCCGTTTTGGGAACTTTTTCCCTTATGTCTTTTTCATGCTCGCTCCATCTTTTACCCATATTTCGGCCCGTCTGTCCTATGTACTCCTTCCCGCATTGGCATTCTATTCGATAAACCCCCTTCTGTTTTTCCGGTATTTCCCTAGTTGTCTTTCCTTTCTTATAATCGGTGAAGTATTTTTCTACATTCTTTGGTGCTTTCATCCCGCAAACGATTCCAAAATCTCTCGTTATTTTTCCGATTTTTTCCGATACGGATTGATGGTAAGGGATGCCAACGTACTTTACCCTCCTATTTTTGATTTTTTCCCCTTCTTTTTGATCCCCTTCTTTCCTAATAATTTTCCGTGCTCTCTCCGCTATCTTATCCATTTCTCTATTTGTGTATCCGTTTTTTAATCCTGTTTTTCTTATCCACCGAATTTCGTTGTCTTTTTCTTTTTCATTATTGCATAGTCTACCGGCCCTAATAAAAAAGTTAAGGAATACGTTTTTCTTTGTTATTTCGGGGTGCGCCGATTCCTTGTTAATATATAAGTTCCCCGATAGGGGTTTATGATGTACTCCTGTTCTAATCCTATTCCCTTCTTTCAAGATACTAAGATCCAGGAAATTGATTTTTCCATCGCTTAAGTTTTCCCTAGTGAAGTTTATTCTTTCGTCTTGTTTTTCTAATTCTTCAAAAACCTTGTTCAGTGCTACCCCCTTTCCTATAATCAAGATATCATCAACGTATCTCCCATAATATTTAATACCCATTCCTGTTTTTTCCAAAGCTGCCTTCTCAATGAAGTGCATAAAAATGCTCGCTACTATACCCGAAATGGGGTTTCCCATCGCCAAGCCTTCTTTTTGTCTATAAATACTGTCATTGACATAGAAAAAGTTATATTCCGTTACAAGATTATACCATCGTACATATTCCCAAGCAGTTAGGATGTCTATTCCTTTTTCTAACAGCCACCTTAGTAAACAATCTCCCGCCCGCCCCCTCGGTACACTTGGGTATAAGTTAACAACATCAAAACTACTTATTGTATCCTCGTCATCAATTTCCAGATTTTCTATACATTCTTTAACTTCTACGGCATTCCTAACGCTATATTGGGTGTTCTCATTTACCTTCCTTATTCTTTTTACCAGCATTTTTGCTAGCCCATATCCCGGATGTTCGTATGTTGGTATAATAGGCCTAAGTGGTATGCCTTGTTTGTGTGTCTTAGGTATTCCAAAAGCAATTGGTATGTTGCCAACTTTAATTTCCTTAATAAGGATTTTCTTTTCGCTTGTGCCCAATGTAATGCTTGTCTCTACCCCTTTTTTGATCTCTCTTCTAATCTTATTAATAGGGTCTTTCTCTATTTTCTCAAAATCGTTACCTTTAAAGCTATCTTCTAATTTTTGGTGATATTCCTCTCTGTCCATGATAACCATCTTGTTTTCTTTATCAGACCTAATTAGAAATACGTTATTCGCCTTCACCCATTTTCTTACATTTTTTAAATCGCATCTTAGGTTTTCGTTTACTTTCTCTTTCCGTGTTCTATCTCCCCCTTTCATGTTCGTTTCCTTTTTAATTTCTTTTTGCAAGTGTTGTTCTACAATATTACGTATCCTTTGTCTAACCTCAGTTTTATCCTCCCTTTCGTCAATAGTTGTTACGATCGTTTCTACTGCTATTATGAATTCCTCTTTTTCAAGTTTCTCTACCCCTATTGCAAATTTCTGCCCCTTGTTCATAATCCTAATCAACTCTTTAGGTGGTTTGTGGGTGGTTAAATTTAAAATGTTCTCATTATTTCCCCACTCCTCTGTTTTTTGTTTCTTATTCTCTAGATTATCCTTCCTATTCAATTTTAATTTCATCAATTTCCTCTCTATAGTATTACTATCCCTAAATTTGGCTTTTTCCACAGCTCTAAAGTGTCTCTCTTCAATGCGGTTCCACGTCACTTCGTCTAGTTCCCCACTAACTTCCAAATGTAATCTATAGCATTCCTTATTAAGACGTTCGACTTGTCCATGTGCTTCCTTAAAACATTTCCCTAGTATTTTAAACTGTATTTCTTGTTTTTGTTCAATCATGCCTACACTCAACGGTTTATACCCCCATTTTAAAAAGTTTGGTAAAACCCCCATTTTCCTGCATTGTTTTAAAAATCTAATCCTGATTAAACCCTTATTCAACTTAATCCTCTTATTTTCTAGTGCACGCACTTTTCTCCCCGTACCGTTGAGTGTAGGCATGATTGAACAAAAACA
>NC_139236.1:20375336-20418137 GCF_977018435.1 Lepisma saccharinum | reverse complement strand
TTTTTGTTTCTTATTCTCTAGATTATCCTTCCTATTCAATTTTAATTTCATCAATTTCCTCTCTATAGTATTACTATCCCTAAATTTGGCTTTTTCCACAGCTCTAAAGTGTCTCTCTTCAATGCGGTTCCACGTCACTTCGTCTAGTTCCCCACTAACTTCCAAATGTAATCTATAGCATTCCTTATTAAGACGTTCGACTTGTCCATGTGCTTCCTTAAAACATTTCCCTAGTATTTTAAACTGTATTTCTTGTTTTTGTTCAATCATGCCTACACTCAACGGTTTATACCCCCATTTTAAAAAGTTTGGTAAAACCCCCATTTTCCTGCATTGTTTTAAAAATCTAATCCTGATTAAACCCTTATTCAACTTAATCCTCTTATTTTCTAGTGCACGCACTTTTCTCCCCGTACCGTTGAGTGTAGGCATGATTGAACAAAAACAAGAAATACAGTTTAAAATACTAGGGAAATGTTTTAAGGAAGCACATGGACAAGTCGAACGTCTTAATAAGGAATGCTATAGATTACATTTGGAAGTTAGTGGGGAACTAGACGAAGTGACGTGGAACCGCATTGAAGAGAGACACTTTAGAGCTGTGGAAAAAGCCAAATTTAGGGATAGTAATACTATAGAGAGGAAATTGATGAAATTAAAATTGAATAGGAAGGATAATCTAGAGAATAAGAAACAAAAAACAGAGGAGTGGGGAAATAATGAGAACATTTTAAATTTAACCACCCACAAACCACCAAAAGAGTTGATTAGGATTATGAACAAGGGGCAGAAATTTGCAATAGGGGTAGAGAAACTTGAAAAAGAGGAATTCATAATAGCAGTAGAAACGATCGTAACAACTATTGACGAAAGGGAGGATAAAACTGAGGTTAGACAAAGGATACGTAATATTGTAGAACAACACTTGCAAAAAGAAATTAAAAAGGAAACGAACATGAAAGGGGGAGATAGAACACGGAAAGAGAAAGTAAACGAAAACCTAAGATGCGATTTAAAAAATGTAAGAAAATGGGTGAAGGCGAATAACGTATTTCTAATTAGGTCTGATAAAGAAAACAAGATGGTTATCATGGACAGAGAGGAATATCACCAAAAATTAGAAGATAGCTTTAAAGGTAACGATTTTGAGAAAATAGAGAAAGACCCTATTAATAAGATTAGAAGAGAGATCAAAAAAGGGGTAGAGACAAGCATTACATTGGGCACAAGCGAAAAGAAAATCCTTATTAAGGAAATTAAAGTTGGCAACATACCAATTGCTTTTGGAATACCTAAGACACACAAACAAGGCATACCACTTAGGCCTATTATACCAACATACGAACATCCGGGATATGGGCTAGCAAAAATGCTGGTAAAAAGAATAAGGAAGGTAAATGAGAACACCCAATATAGCGTTAGGAATGCCGTAGAAGTTAAAGAATGTATAGAAAATCTGGAAATTGATGACGAGGATACAATAAGTAGTTTTGATGTTGTTAACTTATACCCAAGTGTACCGAGGGGGCGGGCGGGAGATTGTTTACTAAGGTGGCTGTTAGAAAAAGGAATAGACATCCTAACTGCTTGGGAATATGTACGATGGTATAATCTTGTAACGGAATATAACTTTTTCTATGTCAATGACAGTATTTATAGACAAAAAGAAGGCTTGGCGATGGGAAACCCCATTTCGGGTATAGTAGCGAGCATTTTTATGCACTTCATTGAGAAGGCAGCTTTGGAAAAAACAGGAATGGGTATTAAATATTATGGGAGATACGTTGATGATATCTTGATTATAGGAAAGGGGGTAGCACTGAACAAGGTTTTTGAAGAATTAGAAAAACAAGACGAAAGAATAAACTTCACTAGGGAAAACTTAAGCGATGGAAAAATCAATTTCCTGGATCTTAGTATCTTGAAAGAAGGGAATAGGATTAGAACAGGAGTACATCATAAACCCCTATCGGGGAACTTATATATTAACAAGGAATCGGCGCACCCCGAAATAACAAAGAAAAACGTATTCCTTAACTTTTTTATTAGGGCCGGTAGACTATGCAATAATGAAAAAGAAAAAGACAACGAAATTCGGTGGATAAGAAAAACAGGATTAAAAAACGGATACACAAATAGAGAAATGGATAAGATAGCGGAGAGAGCACGGAAAATTATTAGGAAAGAAGGGGATCAAAAAGAAGGGGAAAAAATCAAAAATAGGAGGGTAAAGTACGTTGGCATCCCTTACCATCAATCCGTATCGGAAAAAATCGGAAAAATAACGAGAGATTTTGGAATCGTTTGCGGGATGAAAGCACCAAAGAATGTAGAAAAATACTTCACCGATTATAAGAAAGGAAAGACAACTAGGGAAATACCGGAAAAACAGAAGGGGGTTTATCGAATAGAATGCCAATGCGGGAAGGAGTACATAGGACAGACGGGCCGAAATATGGGTAAAAGATGGAGCGAGCATGAAAAAGACATAAGGGAAAAAGTTCCCAAAACGGGTCTCTCAGAACACATTTTGGAAAGTGGGCATAGAATCGCAAAAAAAGATATAATCAGAAAAGAGGGGAGGAAATTAGGAAGAAACGTGTATGAAACAGCGAGTATTTGTAGGGGGGGGAAGAATAATCTTAATAGGGACGAAGGAAATTTGGAAGAAGGGTGGATCAATTTCCTCAAAAAATGGGATAAAGCCTGGAAGATTGAACCCAATATCGGTTTCCACGTCACTCCGGAAGTTATGCAAGCTGCAAGAGAGGAACGAGAATTCACGTTGGATTTGTGACGTAATAAGGGGAAACGAGAAAATTAAGGGGAGGGGAAATATTCGTTGAGAATTGACCTTCATGTGGATAGATAAGCACAGTTGGGTAGGAAAGGCCAAACCTGCAGGTTGCATTGATTTATGCAGGTTTTTTAGATTTTTAACTTTTTTAACTTTTTTACCTGTGAATAGGTCTACTGTACAAGTTTTATTAGGGAACGGCTTTGTTTTTTACGTACTTCTAATAGCAAAAACTTAATATTTTAAATGTATCCTAACCAACCCTTAACCACAATCCTCATATTACATTTTTGATGCAGTACTATGCCAAGTACTTAGTTTTTATACGAACCTGAGGAAAGAGATAGTCAATCTCTGAAACGTCGTTCTACAATAAGAGCACTATACTCACATACGTAAGTACAATTTTTAACTTTCATTTTTTATCTAACAGCAAGAAATCAAACTACAGGGAACAACTGCAAAACAAAAAAAAAACTATGCAATACCAAAAAACTATCAACTTTACTCCTAGTAACAGTAATAGTTTCTTTACAATGTGTTATCAGACTTTATGTACACCCTGTATAATTTTATGTCTATTATTAGGCTAAGTTCTAATGTGTGTTATAAAAAATACATACCTCAGACATGGAGTTTCAAAATCTTCTTCAGTATTCAAACCAGAAAGCTCGATAGGTTTATCTTCAATGAAAATTTCTTCACTCTTAATAGTATAAGCATTATCTACATATTCTCTGTTAATTTCATTCTCCACTACATCTTGCTGAGATTTAACAGAGTGTCCTAAGGATGTTTCAGATGTGAGTTCATGTTCTATCTTCCAAGTTGTTGCAAATTCTTGGGCTTCGAATTTCAGTTCAGAATGAGGCTCTTTCAAATGGGGAATTAATACACTTTTTTCTCTATCACACGTCAAGTTCTTGTTGTCTTCTAAAGGATCATCCACAGCCAAATCAAATTCCTTTGACTCATTCTTGAACGACTTCATGCTCTCGTCTTCTGCATTTGCTACCAAAATTTCTTTAGCTGTAGTTGGCAGTGTGTCGATTGTTTTGATATTTCTGTTTTCTAGCAGCATGCAATGTTCACTAGATGCCCCATGTTCTGATTTCAAACTGAAATCTGGTAATTCATTACTAAAAATAAAAAGACATATCTATATAGAGATGGGCAAGATGACATGAATTTTGTTTACCAAGTACAATAGTATACTTAGTATAAAGATAACAATAATTACTTGTAAAAGTAACCCATAAAAAGAAGCAAATCATATTGGTTTAACCTTTAGTGTATAGAGTCTCTCATGAATGTGCAGCCTCTGAGGATGGAAACTATTCAAGTGCATGCTTTTCAAAATTTTGGTGCAACCCTCTCCCCCCCCCCCCCTAAATTGGCATTCGGCATACCCCTGTGACTACCGCAATGCACCAAAGTGAATGAGAAATGTATTACGTAGCAGTGGTACATTCTTACAAACATGCAAAGTCTAATACTTCTTGGGAGAAAAAATAACAACAAAGGACAATATTTTGAATAGCCTTAATAGCTACCCAACATGTGTATTTATTTTCATGCAAACTTTCCAATTGTTCCTACTTCACATAATTTTTACAGCACATGAGGCATTAATATCGGGATGACCTTTGTGGCAGACAATTTTCAATCAGTATCCTGCTTTGCACAGTTCATACAAGAGCAAACTACACAGATTGCATGAGAAGTTATTTTCCAAATGCCATAAGGAACTTCACAAACTTCATGAGCTTCAAGGAATGTTCAACTGGAAAAACATGCCTAACAAGTTAAACTAATATGACTTATGGAACATTGAGTTGTTGAGTTTTGTTTTTAAGTCCACTTTATGCACATAATGGCCAATCAGGACTGGACCTACAGTTTAAACTGAGATGCAAACCCCACTGTGTGTCTCAGCTGAGACCTCTTCATTACATGGCAACAAAGATGCCCAACTTTTGGAACGTTCCCACAGACAACCAAAGGTGCTTTATATCATGATATGTTAATATGTTTCTGTCCACTGAATTTTATATTCCTATCTTTAGTAATTTCTCAGAAATGGACAAGAACTGTTTTTAAATGTATGAAATTTCACACTCATGCTTACGGTGACATCAAAGCATTAACCCCTTAACAGATGTGGCATAGTCTCGTTATCAGAAGCAATAACACGCACTTCCCTCTCCTTTTTAGTAGCTTCATATTTTGGAATATCACGTAACCCCCAGTGGCACCTTCCTCGCTGCATTGTGGTTTTGGAGCAATAGGCACTCGTGGGTCCCAAGGACCACGCAACACCCTTTACGTAAGTCTTTCGGTATGGAACCTGGTGGGAGAATCAGATTTGACAATCCATGTTTTAGATGGAAATATCCTTGCCACACTTAAAGAAGTTAGAAGTGGAAGTGAATTATCAAATATGGATTCTGATAACTAACTAACTAACTAACTCCCTAGCCTTCTTAAACCCGAAGGTTCATGGCTGCAGCAACACAGGCCTTCCATCTTTCCCTATCTTGAGCAAGATCTATATACTCTTTTCCATCCCTACCGATTTCCCTTAGGTCCATCTCAACGTTGTCTCAACGTTGTCCCTCTATCTTCGTCTTGGCCTTCCTACAGGTCTCTTACCATCAGGTTTCCCAACAAGAATCCTGTAAACTCCTCTTTCCTCTCCCATTCGTGCCACATGGCCTGCCCACCTAAGTCTTCTTGATTTAATTATTCTAATAATATCTGGACATGAATACAAATTATGTAGTTCTAAATTATGTAACCTTCTCCACTCACCTGTCTCCTCATCCCTTTTAGGTCCAAAGATTTTCCTAAGGATCTTATTTTCAAATACTCTCAATTTATGTTCGTCTTTCAATGTAAGGGACCAAGTTTCACATCCATATAATATTACAGGCAAAATTACTGTTTTGTATATTTTAACTTTTAGTTTCTTAGATATTAAACGAGAAGACAAAAGTTTATGAAGAGAGAAGTAACATGCATTTCCTGAATTAAGCCTACTTTTTATTTCTTCATTAATATAATTTTCATTTGTTAATATTACTCCTAAGTATTTGAATTTGGAAACTGGTTCAAACGAGTTGTTATCAATAATTAGATTTTGATTATTACCTAACACTTGGTTTCGGCCTGTAAGCATATATTTAGTTTTCTCTTTGTTAACTTACAAACCTATCTCTCTAGCAGTTTTGAATAATATTTTAGCATTATTCTTAATTGTATTCACATCATCCCCCAGTAAGTCTACATCATCTGCATATGCTAACAACTGAGTCACACCATTTAATTTTAGTCCTTCTTTAGTTTCTTTTACCTTCCTAACAGCATATTCTAAGGCAAAATTAAAGAGCAATGGAGATAATGCAACTTCTTGTTTTAACCCATCATGAATTGTAAATTTGTCAGACATATTAATACCCACACGAATTTTACTTTCTGTTTCACTGGTACATATTTTTATCATACTAACAAGCTTCTTAGGTATTCCAAACTCTACTAATATATTATATAATTTATCTCTTTTGACCGAATCATATGCTTTTTTGAAATCAATGAATAGCTGATGGACATTTTGATTATATTCCCACTTTTTTCAAGTGTCTGTCTGATGTGTAAAATTTGATCTGTAGTTGATCTGTTACGTTTAAATCCACATATAATTTTATTAGCATATGGGGTTAGTCTTGTTATAAGAATGTTAGATAATATTTTATATGTTGTTGAGAGTAGAGAAATTCCACGTTAATTATTGCAGTTCATTTTATCACCTTTTTTAAACACAGGAACAATTATGGATGCTTTCCACTGTTGAGGGATTTCTTTTTTATTCCATATTAAACAAATTAATTTATGAATTTGACATATTAATGAATTTCCACCATATTTAATTAACTCAGCTGGTATTAAATCAATTAAATCTTTAGCCTTTTAATAGCATCTTTAACTTCAGTCAAGTTAGGTTCTGGAACTAAAGGTTCTGCTGTGTGGACTTCATTTACTTCTGATTCATCTCCTACATGGACATTTAAAAGGTCATGAAAGTAGTTCTTCCATCTATTTAGAATATCACTTGGGTCAGCTAGAAAATCACCGTCTTTATCTTTTATCAAGTTTACATTAGGTTGCCACCCCTTTCTAAACTCATTTACACCTTTATATAAATCTCTGATATTTTTATTTTTGCTGTTTGTTTCAATTTCGTTAATTTTGTTTTTTAGGTAATCTCTTTTTTTACTTATAAACGTGCAGTTAACTTCTCGCTTTATTCTATACTGCTGGACAAAAAAAACCGGACACCTTAATATTTGACATCTGAATTGCAATGTATTACAGAATGTTTGGCAGATCATGTGGTATTACCATATGCACTATTCATAGGTCTGGACTTTGTTTATGCATTCGTACTTAATTCCGTTTCTGCAACATTTAGTTAGCCTTGGAATCAGAATTTATGCGTTATCACAATTATGCGTTATCACAAAAATGCAAGGGTCCGGTTTATTTTGTCCAGCAGTATATTATAATTGTTTAGATTTGTATCATCAGAGTTATTTAACCACCTAAGTCTAGCCTGATTTCTTATTTCTATTAGATTATGACATTCATTATCAAACCATGGCTTACTTTTTCTCGGTTTATGGTATCCTATACTTTCTTTAGCTGCTGATTCTATTGCATTACGTATGTGCTCCCAATTCTTATTTACGTCTATTTCATTTATATTTTCATCATCATTTAAATGTTGCAAAACATCAAATCTATTTGACAGTTTAATTTGGTAATCTTTCTTAATTCTTTCATCAGTAAACTTTCCTGTATCAAATTTTATAACTTTTAGATTTTGTTGCTTATGATTTATCACTGTAATTTAGCAATTACTAAATAATGGTCACTGGCACAGTCAGCACCTCTATGTGTACGAACGTAAAAGTGGTACTTTTCACAATTAAATTCTTTGAGGTTGCAAAAGTAATCAATCTTATACCATTATCATTACTTAATTCATGAAGACTTTCTTTACCAATTGTGGGTTTAAATGTCTCTTCTTTGCCAATCTGTGCATTACAGTCACCTAACAGAATTTTCATATCATACTGAGAAAATTTATCAAAGACTTGTTCTAACTCTGTATACAAATCATCTTTAGTATTATCATCTTTATCTTCCGTTGGTGCATGTATGTTTATTAAAATAATTTTACACCATCTACCCTGTAAAACTGCATATGATATCCTATCATTAATAAATTCTACTGTTTTAAGAGCCGAGATAATTCTATTATTTATGAAAAAGCCTGTTCCAAAATTATGATTTTCAGTACCACCATAGAAAAAAGTTTAAATTTTAGTTTTACAATTCCCTTCTCCTGGCCACCTAACTTCCTGGACAGCTGCTACATCTAATTTATACTTAACTATCTCATTAACTGTACACTGAAATGCCCCAGGCCGGTAAAGACTCAGAACATTCCAGGTGCCTAATTTAATATCCTTATTCCTAATGTAGATCTTATCCTTAGTCCAGGGACCTCCCAAAGTAGTCCCCACGAGATCCGAACAGGGGACTATTTTACCTCCGGAATAAATATGCAATATGAATTCTGATAAAAGTGATAATGAACACTTATTTCCACTGACCACATTTTCGACCATTGAGCTTTGCCCTTCATTTTGACATTGTGCAGATTTTTTTTGTGTGTGACTTTTCTGTGTCATTTTGTTATATCTGAGTAACTGCATGTTTGTTCTGTGATAATTGACCACCGAAAGCATGTCTTGTATCTTACAATCATATGACATTGTATTCATAAAGACGTTTACAGATATGTCGCCGATTTTTGTAGCATTAGATAAATTGAGTAATAAACCTGGCAAAGCTTACTTTTGTTGCATAAGTTATTATTTGATAAGTCCATCAGTACACCTACCCATCTGGCTTGATGACACTGAGAGTTCTTTCTCAGATCTTCGCAGTAGACATGGGTTGATATACAGAGTGACAGATGCATATGATCATCATACAAGAGTACTTTCTCACTGTTTCCTAATCAGTACATTCAAGGAAAATTCTGTTGATTTTTATTTAGATGCTGGAAATTCAAAACTAAAAAACTGCTGTCTACATGTTCAAAATACTTAAATAATTTCTATTTTATATTTTTGAACAAAAATGTTTATCAGAAAGCAAATTAAAAACACTATGTAGCAAAATATGGGAAGTCTTGATGCACTAACTTACCAATCTGAATCGGCAGTCTTGACACAAGAAGTAATCTTTGATATTTCGGTGAACAATTCATTTGACACAGCTTCAAATTTTTCTAAGATTTCAATATTTGGCATCTCTTTTCCTTCATCATTCATATTAACGAACTGAAAATAAAAAAAACAGACATTGGTCACATGGACATGATGTAAGCACAATGAACTAAATGTAACAGAAACAGCACAATACTATACATATATATATTCGCTACAGCTACATTTTTTTCTCAGCATTTTGAGGAGAATTTTGAATGTGGCAACAGCGTCAGAAAAAATCGATAATAACCCTTAATTTTGCAGGAGGTTCATAAAGACAGTCTATTACATGGAGATACAGATTATCTAGACTGTAGATTATAGATATCTGCGTAATTTATTTAATTAGTATCTGAATAATTCAGATATCCAAATAACTAACTGACATATCTGAATATATTCCTGTTAACAGCTACGTGTTTTTAGCTGCATCGCTATTTTGGGGAGAAACATGCCTCATTTGCTGCACCACTGAAAAAAAATTCCTCGTTTGCGTCACCCCCGGAACAAATCCTGTGGATGTCCATGGTATAAGAGACACCAATATGTCATTAATTGCTGTGCAAGACGCAACTTGCAGTGCAAAAATGAGCGATGGATTTTCCACTGCACTAACAAGGGAATAGTGCCAGCAATAAATGGCTCAGTACGTTAACAGCATTGATCATCGTCAGTATATAGGATCTAGCCAGCAAGAAATTATTGTTACAAGAATGATAGAGTTTCTGGAATTACAATTATTTTCGCTATAGTATTTGTTCACAAATTTTAAAACTACAATACGTTGAACTACATACAAGAAGTAATTGCTATAGCTCCAAAGTATGTGTCAAGACATAAATAGAAATCGAACCATGTAAAAAATGCATGCGTAGCATGAAGAAAGCACAACTAAACAAAAGGAACTTAACAGGAAGTTTAGTTTATTTGCGTCCAAGGACTACCGGTGTGTACAAATGACAGTACATGGTAATATAGGACATGTCAATACTTACATTACAATACAATACTACATTAACAGATTTTACACATACAAATACAAAATACATAGCCAAAAATTGTGTCTTATTCTGTCTGGGAAAATACCCTGTTCAGTGGAATTGTTTATTATATGTAGTAATGGTTGACATACGGAACTATAACATTTCTTAATTAGGAAATCTGGTATTTCATCAATGCCAGAAGATCGTTTGTTTTCTATACGCCTGAAGATTATCTTTAATTCCTGTGCAGTAATAGGAGAAATCAACAAGGATTTGTCATTTACTGTTGTGTGTGTAGAACATTGTTCTGGAGCAGCCATAAACCCATTCCTTCTATTTGGAACTGCATTTACAAAATACTCATTGAAAGTATTTGCAACATTAGGGGGATGTTGGACTTCTTTTTCATTAATGCATATCACCATATTATTACGTAAAGATTGGTGCTTTGTTGATGCATTTCTTATAATTTCCCACATTGTTTTACGTTTATTGTTTGAATTATTGATTTTATGGTCATTATGATTAATTTTTGCTGGGTGCAGTACATTGTTATATATTTGCTTATACCTTACATTTATTGTTTGAATTATTGATTTTACGGTCATTATGATTAATTTTTGCTTGGTGCAGTACATTGTTATATATTTGCTTATACCTCTTGTAATATTTCAGAAAAGATGGATTGGGGTTCACCTTACTTTCAGACTGGAGCATTTTTAGTTTTCTACTTGAGATTCTAATTCCGTTTGTGACCCATGGTTTACACCCAGTGGTTATGTTTACTTGTTTAGGTGGAAAACATTCATTGTGTAACAAGATAATTTTGTTCAGAAACAGATAAAAATTTTCGTTTGTGGAAGGTAAATTATAAATATCTTCCCAATTTTTGCAGTTTAGTTTTACAATAAACATGAGTATACAATCTTCATCATATTTACGTTTCTGCATTTTTAGTGGCTTTCTATGATATTCAGTAGCTTCTCTTTTACATGTGAGACAAAAATTGTGCTTCATGGTTGGAGAAGTGGACTGATATGTTTTCACATTGAAACTCTTTTGAGTGTACACTTATTAGCATGTGGTCTATGAGGGAGTGTGTGTCAACCGTTATGCACGTGGTGGTTACAATTTGCTTTAGGCCGAAAGTGTTTATTGTGGCTTCAAAGTGTAGTTTCCATCCTGTATTTATTAGAAAATCAATGTTTAGGTCCCCACATACCACAATTCCACATGTATAACTTGAATTCATCTAATAATACTGACAGATTTTTTATGAATATTGTATAGTCTGCATCACGTGTTCTGTAGCAACATACTATTATTAAATTATACTGTGCAAGACGTACAACACTAACTTCAAAATGCTTTTCTATAGGTTTCACAGTATTGGGGACAATTTGTTTGGCAATTATATAATTTTTTGTAAATATGCCTGTTCCGCCTCGTTTTATTAGACCTTGATGAGAAACTAGCTAGGTGAAAATTTGGGTACTACTTTACTATACCGGAGACACCTATCAATGATTTATTTCGCAATTTTTTACATTGCTAACGTACTATTCTGTATTGTGGAACATTTCTTTAGGTGAAATAATGAATTTCTAACGAAAATAATGTCTATTTCTTGTTCATTATTTCCAACAAACCATCCACGGGTAGCTCCAAAAACCATTGACGTTAGCCCAAAAATTCACTATAGCCCCACGAACCATCACAGGGACGAGGTATGCCTACTAGGTTAGGTTAGGCCTGTTAGGTTAGGTTCCATTAGCACTCCTTTCGTTCAATTTAGCATATACGGACAATACGAGAGCGTATTGTGCTCTCGTGCAGAAAGCAAATGGCGGCAACAGCAATAGCACGTCGGAAATAGATTTTTGTAGAAAACCACATGCATTCGCATTAAAATGGATCAAAACTATATTCACGAACATCAACAACGCTACAGAAAATGATTTGCATAAGTACGTAAATTTGAAGAAATCCGTCTCCGGTATAGTAAAGTGTTACCAAAATTTGGAATTTGAAGGTAAGTAATTTCATCTTTGGACAGTCAGTGCTCAGTAACACACAGTACATGTGCATCTAAACATTCATCGGTTAGGAGCATTTCTATATCTAACACGTTGCCTGTAATACCTGGAATGTTTAGATGCACAATATTGCATCTCTCTTCATTTGAGAGAAACTATTGGGTGTAAGACCTGGTTCCTTAGGTTTAACATTTACAATATTTGTTGCATTTTCTCATATTACAATAAAAAATCATCTTTAAGTTTGCCCGGAACACTCCTTATTCTATCGGGTGTTCGTACCGATGGTTCTTTTTGTTTTTCATTAACTTAACTCATAATCACTTTCAACTTCCTTGTCTTTTTCATCTTTTCTCACTTCACTGCAATGTTCATTTTCTGCTTAACTACCTTTTTTGTCACTTACCATTTTACTGCATTTTTCACCATTCATCACAAGACAGACTTTTCCGCAATTTACCACATCAACTTAAAAATCATGATTTTCATGTTTCCAAAATTATGTACCAATTAGTAATACACGTATTTGTTCAAACAAATAGCTATTTTATTTACAAAAGTTTTTATATGTTCCTAATTTAATTTAATTTTTTGGTGCTTGACAGGCACAACTGGGCCAGACATGTAACAACAATTTCACGACTGAAGGGTTAAGAATGCTTTTTAAATGTTTATTTATTTATTTATTCCAAGTTTCAGATACAGCACTTGTAAGGCCATTTTACACTGAAAACTGTAATAAATCAACAAGAACAAGTCAAGATGGTTTTAGGGAAAAACAAAAAAGGTAAATATAAACATGACAAGACATAAACAAGGAAACAAACAAAAGACTTACATATTCATTCTTAGAGAAGATCGGAAAATACTTTCAGGGGCAAACATGTCGATGTTTGTGGGTAGTTTATTATAGAACTGGAGCAACCTGTGGAACAGAGCGCTGTATAAGAGAAAGCCTAGCGGTAGAGTTGTGGAGCAATCGAGTGTTTCGGGTCGATCAAGAGGGAACTATAAACAGTGTGCATATTACTGAACAAAGAAATTTACACCGATTAACACTCAAGCTTGGTGCTGCTTTGCCGACGGAATTTACAGAATGGATATGATTGATTTGGTGTTTTAAGTCCACTTTATGCACAGGAAGGCTGATCGGGACTGGACCTACCGGAAGTATTCTTTCAAATTCAGCATACTTACTAATTTTGGCCTCATAATCACGAATCTACAGTTAAAATTTGGCGGTCATGTCTAGAAACTTTAAAATTACCTTCTCAATTATCGCTATGATTCTCCATATACTCACATGGAAACGATATGAAGACGTCTTCCTTTCTGCACCACGGTCTTGCTACCAACATTGCTCAAGTGTTGTGCAATAACTGAGAGCGTTGATTTGCATGTGAGAAAATGGCATCTTGCATAAAGGTGGAAAACATGTTTGCCCCACGAACCATTCATGTTAGGTTAGGTTAGGAAAGCATAGTTGGCATGAGTTTACAATACCGGACCACTCTCCAATTTCTATAAAATTTCGCCTACTTACTAATTTCGGTGTCCTGATGACGTATCTGTAGTTCATATTTGGCGGTCACTTGTTAAAATTGTACATTTACGTGTACAACTTGTAAAATAACCTTGCGATTTACCACGGTGATTGTCCATACACAGCAATTCGGAACCATCTTTCTTTCGCAATTAATTAGCTAATGGTCTTCCTTTATGCACAACAATCTTGTTGACGACAGACGAGGAATGCCTACGAGGTTAGGTTAGGCCTGTTAGGTTAGGTTCCATTAGCATAAATACAAAGAAAAAATAATATTTTAGCTAAGAGAACTATACCTTATCTTGCCTGTTGATTTCTTCATGTTGGGAAAATGGCGTCTTCCGTGGAGCTATTGTTCTTATGGTAGGGTTACGTTACATTAAGAAAACATA
Source organism: Lepisma saccharinum (assembly GCF_977018435.1). NCBI lineage: Eukaryota > Metazoa > Arthropoda > Insecta > Zygentoma > Lepismatidae > Lepisma > Lepisma saccharinum. The sequence continues at coordinate 20,404,045 of NC_139236.1, read as the reverse complement.
GTTTATTTCATTTTTTTCTCGATTTCCATACTTGACCGCCAATTATTACATGCAGATTCGTGATTAGGAGTTCACAATTAGTGAGTAGGCGAAATTTCATAGAAATTGGAGAGTGGTCCGGTATTGTAAACTCGTTCCGCATAGTTAAAATTAAGGGTGATCGTAAACATAGTTTTGAAATGCTAATCATTGCAGAAAAAATAGTTGTTTTCTTCATAAATCAAGGGTGTTTTCTCTGTTCACGGACCCACTTTATTCAACTTACATTGCAATTTCTAGATGTGACTGCCAAATTTTGTTAAATTTTCCATATCTGGAAAATGGATTTCTAAAATTTACAGGAGAAATTACTTACCGAATGCAGTTTGTTTAGACTTGTGGAAGTTCGGGGAAGTGTTCTCTCACATTGTTCATTGAATTTTGCTGGTAAATCACATATTTTTCGATATAAATGTGTGACCGATGCACGAAAGCTGTTGCATCCATTTCCTTCCAGCCGGATGTTACCTGTGTGTAATGACGTAATCCCGGTCAGTCTTTCCAAACACGTGTTTTTGTAACTGAAGAAGGTACGTTTCCACAAATGGTTTGTGGGGCTATGTGGCAATGGTTCGTGGGGCTATGCAAGAATGGTGTGTGGGGCTACGCATTTTTTTTTCTAAACCAATTTTTAACTATTCTAACCTAAACGTGACCCAACCTAACCTTACTGGAAATGGTTCGTGGGGCTATGTATGAATGGTTCGTGGGGCTATGTATGAATGGTTCGTGGGGCTATGTATGAATGGTTCGTGGGGCTACGCATCAATAGTTTGTGGGGCTACATAGGTATTTTTGGGTGGAATGGGGTGGAAACACTGCATGCTGACTACGGTAGTGAAACTGTGACCGGCATTTAGCATGTTACCGAAGGGAAAAAGAAACAAACAAAACTTAGTTCATACGTTGAAAATATAGATTATTTCCATGAAAAAAGTGAAATGCCACCTTTAGCAATCTTTCTCAATGCAGAATACGTAAGTAGGAATATGGAAAGTGACATAAATAGAGAGTTTCCGGAGTTTTCCGGATACGGGAAATTTACCCAAATTTTAACTGCAGATTCATATTACAAGGCCAAAATTAGTGAGTATGCCGAATTTAAAAGCATTTGAAGATGCTTCCGGTATTCTCAATTTGCTCCAAAGTAGGATCCAAACCACTATGAGCCTCCACTGGGTATCAAACCCGGGACCCTTTGATTGCAAGGCGATGACTGCGCCATCGGTGAGGCCCATACATGTAGTGATGATAAACTTGTAATTAATTAATTAATTAAACTGCAAGTAAAAGTCTAATGGTTTTCGCAATCGGTAACAGTTTGTTATATCGGAGACACTTTTCTTCAAATTTACACGAGAAACTACTTACAGAAATCAGTTTCTGTAGCATTGTCGAAGTTCTTCGAGGTATTTTCTTTCATCTTTCAATCTATTTCAGCCAGAAATCAATTCCTGTTGCTTCAATTTAAGCGAAAACGTAACCACGCTGTTTTTTAACTATGTTTGCCTAACCTAACCTTCTGTGAATGGTCCGTGGGGCTATCCGGGAATGGTTTTTGGGGCTATTCGTGTATGGTTATACGATCCCAAATGGATTTTGGGGCTATCCGTGAATGGTTTGTGGGGCTCGCACCATGACGTGCGTTCCGTAACACTACGAGAAATGGCTTATTTTAGTGTAAAAAATGTTTCTAATTGTGTGAAAGCCTTAATGGCACCTTCAAATATGTCCCGCAATACACAATTGGTAAGTACAAACCATACGAAACACAAAATATCCGATTTTAAAGTGTCTCCAATATAATGAACTGATACCTCGCAATCTTAATAAGAAGGAATTTTGTTTTAAGTACACTCTAGTGCACCGATGGTCTAATTATGACTGGACCTACAGTATAGAGTGGGATCCGAACCAATATGTCTCTACCGGTTATCGAAACTGGGATCCCTTGATCCATTCTAATGAAGTATCGCATAACACTGCAAGTAATTTTGAAACTTGGTGAAAGTAATTAGTGCTGTTTTGAGTTCCAGAAAGTTCTTTGGTAAAATCTTCGTATCCGCAAAACGAATTTCTTCAATTTTACAGGAGAAATTACGGTACCAGTTTCATAGATCGGAGACACATTAAAATCCCATATTTTGTGCTTCGCATGGTTCGTACTTACCAATTGTGTATTGCAGAACATAGTTCAAGTTGCCATTATGATTTTTACACGAAAACAAACGCAATTTTCCACATTCTAAGTGGTTTTTTAATTCCTTTCTTCACTTCCAGAACACACATTATGGCAGGCACATCTAGACTCTCGTTTTGAGTATGCAGTGTTTCAACCTTCTTCACCGAACAATACCTACTATGGTGTTCGTCACCGGTGGAAATTATACATTATGCACGGGTAGCTGACGGATAGACCCACGAACCATACACGGATAGCCCACAAACCATACACAGATAGCCCCACAAACCATTCACAGATAGCCCCATGAACCATTATTCACGGATAGCTCCACAAACCATTTCCGATAAGGTTAGGTTAGCTTTGGTTACGTTAGGCAAGCATAGTAAAAAAAGGGGGGGTTAAAATACTGACGGGCTTACGTCATCAAACGTACGCAGCAACCGGTTGTCGTAGGGCAAGCAAATGAAAGCAATGGCAATTGTGCGTCGGCGAGATATTTCTCTAGAAAAATACAAGATTTCCCGGTCAAATATATTCCACGATGAAAGAAGGTACTATAAAATACCTCTACGAACGTTGTAAACCTTGAAGAAACTCATTTGCGTAAGTAGTTTATTGTGTAAAATTGAAGAAATGTATCTCCGATGTATGAAACTGTTACCAAAATGCAGTTTCTTTATAATTGTGGAAGTTCGGGGAAGTGTTTTCTTGCATCGTTCATTGAATTTTGTGGAACTACTTTACTATTCCGGAGACACCTATCAATGATTTATTTCGCAATTTTTTACATTGCTAACGTACTATTTTGCATTGCGGAACATTTCTTTAGGTGAAATAATGAATTTCTTACAAAAATAATGTCTATTTCTTACATTAAAGAGTACTTACTGTTGTTCGTTATTTCCCACAAACCATCCACGGGTAGCCCCAAAAACCATTGACGTTAGCCCAAAAATTCACGATAGCCCCACAAACAATTACGGGGACGAGGTATGCCTACTAGGTTAGGTTAGGTTCCATTAGCACTCATTTCGTTCAATTTAGCATATACGGACAATACGAGAGCGTAATGTGCTCTCATGCAGAAAGCAAATGGCGGCAGTAGCAATAGCACGTCGGAAATAGGTTTTCGTAGAAAACCACATGCATTCGCATTAAAATGAATCAAAACTACATTCCCGAACATCAACAACGCTACAGAAAATGATTTGCGTAAGCAATTTCTCCTGTACATTTGAAGAAATCCGTCTCCGGTATAGTAAAGTGTTACCAATTTTGCAAGTAAATCATCAATTTTTCGATATAAATGTGTGACCGATGCACGAAAGCTCTTGCATCCATTTACTTCCAGGTGGATGTAGCCTGTGTGTGATGACGTAATCCTGGTCAATCCCTGTCAGTGTTTCCAAACAAGTGTTTTTGTAACTGAAGAAGGTACGTTTCCACAAATGGTTTGTGGGGCTATGCGAGAATGGTGTGTGGGGCTACGCATATTTTTTTTAAACCAATTTTTAACTATTGTAACCTGTGACCCTACCTAACCTAACCTTACTGGAAATGGTCCGTGGGGCTATCCGTGAATGGTTCATGGGGCTATCTGTGCATGGTTCGTGGGGCTAATTATGAATGGTTCGTGAGGCTATCCGTGAATGGTTCGTGAAGCTATCCGTGAATGGTTCGTGGGGCTATCTGTGTAAGAATTACTCGCGAAAACGAAGAAACAAGAATTACTCGATATGTCGAAAGTTGAGATTATTTGCGTGAAAAAAACGAAATGCCACCTTGAAGAATCCTTAGGAATGCAGAATACGTAATTACCAATGTGAAAATTAAGAAAATAAAGGAATTTCAGACCTTTGGTGGTTACTGAAATTTTGCCGTGCTTTCTATTGTCCCACGCCGCAAAAAATATATAAAAAGTACCTTACGGACGAATCCCCGCCACAGATCACAGATTATTTACGATGCGTTGCACAGATTAGATTTGTTGTTTACTATTTAAACACAGAATACTGCAGTATTTACATCTTTACTATGTTTGCCCGGAAGGGGTGTGCGGGACGGGAAAAAAATCCCTACATTCGGGACGGGAAATGTTCGAAATTTCGCGAAGCTCTAGAAATCTCGAATTCTACACGTCATTTTCACGTTATGGTAATCTCCTACCCCGGCGAAGGTCTGAGCATTTTCCATGTAAGCTTATGGGGTTTTGTGGGTATTTTGGTCACGATTATCTCGAGAACCAGTTGACAAAAAATTACACCACCATTGTAGATTCTCGACACGAGAGACATCCTCGAGGGAAAAAATAGTAGCCGAGTAATATTAAGCCCGCATCACACGGAACTGGATTACTGGTAGGTATGCCTGCTAAGTTGGCGCTGCACTGGCTACCAATTTGCTATAGAGGAACCACAAGGTAAGAAACCTGCGCAGAACCTCATCGTGCTGGCGGGTGGGGGAATGCAAATGCCTGTGGCTAAATCTGTAACTAACGGTGGAATGAGAAAGCGTTTGTAACTTGTAACAATGACATTTCGCATTTACAAAATATGAGATATGTAGACCTTGATTTATTTATTATAGTACACGGTCTAGAATTACATACCACAAAAGTCTAGTTCTAAATTGCAGACCTCAAAATTTATTCCAGGTTGTAAAATAAATTTGTGATAGACAGCAGATAGGTTAAAAAGGTTTGCAAGATTGCTAACGACTCTTAAGACAAACGTTCAACGAAGCTTTTTGAGTGAGAAAGTGGGAAATTGTTAAAAATAGCGGCCTAGTTTAGTGAAGATCGAAGGTTCGAATCTCTTATAGAATCGCCTATTTTTTTTCACTAATTTTTGGTGCGTAATAGAATTAATGAATTGTCGACATGTATAAGAAACAAGATATTAAAACTCTCCTCCTCCGTGGCGGTGCGGTCTAAGGCGCTGCGCTTTGGACTCCGACTGCGGGACGGCATGAATTCGAGTCGGCCTGGGTTCTCGGCCTGTGTATAGGACCGGTGACAACCCACCATCGTGAGGAAATTGAGGAGCTACGAGTGACTGGTGTTACTCGGTTTCAGATATCTTCTATAACGGCTGAGGGTTCGACGTGCTGACCCACGTCACCTCGTTACCAGTTGAAGATCTCCACACCTCTAGGTAGGATTGTGGGAGGGAGACTGTAAGCCCTTCGAGAGCTGTCGCACCTTGGGTTACAAAATATGAAAACTATTTCTTCGGTAAATCTAATTTCTCGTCATTATCAGTGATTTTTTTTTAATATGACTCCTGCAATACTAATTAGTTCCTAAGTGAGATAATGAGATGGACAGAGAGAGACATAGATTAAATTCGTAACCCTTCGTAACCCAGCTGATATTAAAATATGAGTTCACTGTTTAAAAAATGAAGAAGCACTAACGCTCTTTTATATTCACATACCTCTTTACAAATTCCTGAGCACGTCACTACAAATGAACCAATCTAGTGCACACTAGAGCCTTCACTTACCTATGGGGTATCCTACAATTACAATAATCACAATCACAAACTCAAATTTTGAAGCTGTAGCCTCTCCATGGAAAAAGACTTCTACGTAAATATAGTAGATTTTGCTAAAATGTTTTGTGACATTCATACAACCTTTCTTTAATTTCCTTCAAAAGAACGTTTGGGTGTGTTGTTTATATGGAGGCATTTCTAATTCACATTGTACGAATTCGTCTTCCCTTATAATCATGCCGTATTAAGGAAGGAGCTCGTGGGGTAATGGTTTTCGCACTGAGTTGTCACTCTAATGGTCGTAGGATCAAATCCTCACGGTGGCAAAAACTTTTCGTAAGATTTATTCGTTCCTCATTGTTACTATTTGAATTAGTCTTCTTTGAAATTAACAACGAAAGATTATACAATTAACTCTCTCTCTCTCTCTCTCTCTTTGAAAATGAAAAGATGAGGACAGGTTTCTTATTATAAGAATTGGTAATTTTAGTGGTCTCAACGCATCTAAAATCCAAAATACTAGATCGACGTTATTTCCCTACTGAATTCTAAGTCGACTTAGATTAGTCGCAGATAGACTAATCGGGCCTGGACCTACAGTTTAAAGTGAAATACAAACTACTATGTGTCTCCACCGGATATGCGACCCGGAACCCCTTGTTATCCTACACTGAACTTCAACAAACAGCTCCACGCCAGAGGAATGCAAAAGATACACGAAAATGTTGAATTACGGCACAAGAAAACGAAAAAGAATCCGTTATATGAAATGAAAATCGAGGCATCTTTCCTATTTAGCTCTAATTTGGGTTTATTTTATGAACTAGCGTTGAAACTTTCTTATAGTAATCACAGAGGAAGAGCGCCATTATATTATGCCTCGTGTAACAACACAATGTAATATAAATAAAATAAATTTACATTAAATATGGCATTTTTAAGGTAGTTATTATTGATTGTTTTTATTACTGAATATCAAATAAAATATTTTCTACAACTTTCACATCTTCGTCCTATCTCTCCCAATATATTTCTGTTCCTCTCCCCCCCCCCCCCCACACACAGATGCACCACAATAAATCTTTTCGTAGGCTTGTATGTGTATAAATATAAAATTCAATACTCAAAAAATACTATTTATGTTCTACTTTCCGTCACCCCTCTCCCTCTCACACAACCCTCATTATTATAGGTTTTTGACAGAGCATAGTGGTAATGTATCGACGTCTTGTAATCAGTGTGTCTTTTCCGAGTTCCAGTTAGGTGGCATAATGGTTCAGGTTAAAATTTAAATGTACCCCGAGTCGTGATTAGGTTATGTGTGCAAAAAGCGATCTTAGGACTAAATCGTGACCTCAATAATGCAATTTGTGTATTTTTGTCAGCTGTGGTTCCTTCTTTTCCGGAAAAATAACGAATTAAATTGATCATTTACTCATAAAATAAAAATGCATCTGTAAATTAATTAATGAAAACTGTTATTACATCCAAGCCACTATTTTATCTTATATGTAAATGAAATATCATCTCACATAGTGAAAACGATGTGAAAAGTGTTCTAATGAGTGATATAATATTGTCAAACACATATGTGAATACACATATTAAGTTCGTGAACTATAAATGGGACAATGTAATACTAATTTGAAACGATTAAACGCAATTGAAGCGACAATGTAAACTTTTGCGCAAACTTTCTGCTGATTCGCGTTATTGAAAACAATATTTAACCAATGGAGACGTTATATCATGTTTGAAAATGCTGCATTGGTTGAACTTCCTGTGAAGAAGACCGTGAGTCACGCCTCCTGCTCCTCGGAAACGAACTTCACTCTGATTGGAGTATCGTATATTTCACAACACTTCCTTGTTGCAGAGCTACCGGCATAATTTGGTAAGACGTTGGACTTAGAAACATTCCATGCGACAAATTTTTCTAATAGAACTGTACATTTCATATCATTTATGATGAAACGTACAAGGTAGCCATGTGGTTATAATGTAACATATCATATATCAAAATAAAGAGAAAGAATCAAACTTTTCAACAGTGTATGAAGAACAGTGAAGTGCATTGAAAACTAAAATATCAAAACAGTTTTTGTCAAACAAGTTGATAAAGTCCTCGTGGTAGAAGTTCAGCCTGTGGCTGCTCTACCACCTAACCCGCAAAACCATTTCTTCAAAAAATATTTTTATGTTAGTATCTAACTGCCTAATATTGTGCCATTGGAAATGTTTAGCATTCGTTTCAAAACTCTTAACATCGTATGATCTCTTGACAAAATTATTTTAAATTGTTTATCAGCATTCTCAAGATACAATAAACAGTGGTCTGAAGCTAATTACTAATATGCACTGTTACGTCAGTAGAGTGTACGATTGTTGGATCATCCACCCACCTCAGAGTGTTTTGCACAGCGCGCTAAGACGCCAGAGGTTTCCGGTTCGAATCCCGGTCTACGCATGTTTGTTCTTTCTGAGTGTCTCTTCATCAATATCATCACTCATATTCATATTTGCAATTAGTCAAAAGTGGTACAAAGCGAAGTAAAATAAACCAAATCAATAAATAGTTGTATCTATGGTTGTATCATCTACAACAATGAAGTCTACTGTTGTTCTAGAGGCGCTTGTGATTCAGAAGGTTTTTTTAATTACTTGCGTCATGCCGAAAGGTTTCCTTGATTATAAAATACTGTTTTGCTACACATGTGTTACTTGTGGAGAAAAATACTCCGAATGGTGTACGGTGTTTCTGACTTGAGCAATCTTATTAAAAATTGTATAAAACACCAGTGCTCCAAGCATTTGTTGCACACTGAGGCATCTTAGTTTCTAGATAAAACAAGCATGCATCATGTTTTATCGGAACCCGGCAGACTTCATTTAATAAACACAATGAGATTGTGATTTTAAATAGACAATACATATTTCGGCTAATTCCATAAGTAATCTTTGAAACAAAAAAAAGGCCTACCTACCCATACTTCGGACTTGGCGTTCCCATCCGAAATGTTCAAGCTACGCCACTGGACCAGGGCTCTAAAGAAGGTTGTTGACGGTAAGGTTCCTGGCGAGAACCTCATAGGTAGAAATGGCTGCTCGACAAGAAAAGTAGCGGATGATGATACTTACTATGTAATGGACCATATTCAATCATTCACGTCGTATTATAGCCATTATACAAGTAAACATAATCCACACAGACCATACCTATGTGAGACGCTAAATATCAGAAAAATGTACCTTATGTATGTATAACAATGCAACTCTGTTGCGAGGACGCCTGTAAAAGAGCATTACTACCGGCTCATTTTCAACACTAGATTTAATTTGCATTTTTACGTTCCCAAGAAAGATACGTGTAAAATGCATGATAAATTTAAAATACAATATTCCAACCCTGATAGCAATGACGCAGAAAAAGTGAAGTTGCAGACAGATCAGGAACTGCATTTACGAAAAGCTGAGGCAGCCAGAGATTTCATGAAAAATGATGCGAAGTCGGCGAAGAATGATCCGGACACTTATGTCTGCAGCATGGACTTACAGAATGCACTGCGTATTACAAAATAAACTTATATTGTTACAACTTTGGTGTTCATAACTTGGAGAAAAACACTGGTTATTTTTATGTTTGGGACGAAACAACAGCATCCCGAGGGTCGCAAGAGGTATCTTCATGCCTAATCAAACATTTAGCATCACAAGCTAATGATAAAAAGGTCATGGTTTATAGTGATACCTGTACAGGCCAAAATAGAAATATTAACATGACACTCGCCCTAATGCGATTCATTCTAAGTGGGGAGACGAACATTGAGGTTATTGACCAAAAGTTTCTGGTGTCAGGACATTCTTTTCTGCCGAATGACTCGGACTTTGGATGTGTAGAATTAGCCGCCAAAGGCAAAGTTGTGTATCTGCCAGACTAATGGTACAACATGATGTTGACATGCCGTCGCAGTAAGAAGTTCACGGTATGTAGAATGAACCGTGACGAGTTTCATTCTACTGCTAATTTAGAACGGAATATCAGCAAGAGAAAGAAGGACACTGATATACATCCGGTAAACTGGATGAAAATGCAGTGGATCAGGGTTGAAAAAGAGCGTCCACCTAGTCTTAAGTACAAGGAAACATTTCAAGACATTGTGGATTTCTTTACGTTAGACATCACCCCAACTGGACGGAAAGGACGCCCTGTGTTGTTGCAAAACATACAGAAGACAATGTTGTACCCGGACAGCCGGCCAATTTCCTTGAAAAAGAAACATGATATGATGGATCTCTTGCTGTTCATCCTACCCATCCATCATGCATTTTTCAACAATTTAAATACTACGACTGGGGAAGACAACTTGGGACCCTTACCATACATCGAAGAAATGCCAAACGAGGGGGAAATGGACGATGAGTAGTGTTTCATCAGGGAAAACTTAACATTGACTCATGTTTGTGTTATATTCCGTCCCTATGTTCTTTACATTGTCAACATGTACTTGACGAAGAAAACATAAATTTCTTTGTTACTATGGAAATGTTGGTTCTTGATGACTCATACACACCTTTTCTCAACAATCCCCTGGTTGTTACCCGTTGTCGCAAGCACGTCCGTTGTGCGCAAACATAACACCTTTGATCATACCCGATCACAGTTTCGGATGACACTGGTGTAAGTCTATTTTAAACAACTCATCGTGAGTTTTGACATAATGCACTGGCATCATATACAATCTGGTACTATTTTCAAGCATTTTTGAGCATTTACACTACTACATCTGGGGCATTGATTTTTTATCACTGTTTGCACAAATGCTTCATTATCTCCGAACAATCCCTCGCTGACTTACACCACTGTCATTCTGACCAGCTCATTTCTTACCTTTCACAGTTTCACAGTATCTGCTTGGAATACCTTGAAAAATGGAAAACTAGCTATGGTGGTGCAGAGAAATTTCATTCGGTTCTGCAGTAAAGTACACTTAGTAGGTTGGATATTGCAAACAGTATTTTCACAATTACTAATAAGTTAATGAAAGCTAACATATATACAGGGAGTATCATAAGTGATAGCGCAAACTGACACAGTTGAAAGTACACGATATTAGCAGCAAAAAAGTCTCAGTAAACATGGATCCGCAAACGACTTTAATAGTTGATGGTCTTTGTCACTTCTGCCCTTGAGCGTCTCATTTTCGTGCGGCCGCTAGGCTATAGCCTAGAATAGCTTAGTGGCAAATTTCCCCTTATTATACATTTTCTAGTGCTTTAAAATATACTTACTCTAGCAGTACGTTTCGAGAGAATGCCTTTCCTCTCGTCTTCAGGTGAACAAATTTATTTTTGCCGGTTGTGGGGATCGAACCTGCGACAGGCCTGCGATTTCACTACAAATTCGGTGCTGTATATAACCAACTATTCCACGGCTTCCCACGGAATTCTGTACTAATTTTTGATCCATTTATTGCTTCCACTCCTACACTTTGTCTCAGCTATCTCTAGAGCAAGCGAACGATAACAAGTCTCTGCGCAAGGAGTGACGCGAGACGGATCTACCAATGAACAAGTGAGAGGGATCGGGATTGCGTGGAGGGGGAAGCGACTACAGTTACTAGCTTCGCGGTAACGAGTACTGCTTCGCTCTGCGAACTCAATCCCGCCTACTTATCTTCCGCTATGCGCTGCCTTGCTCCAGAGATAACCGGGACAGAGAATAACATTTTAGGAGAGAGGATCACATTTGCTTGAATTCTACGCTGCAATGACGTTTTGGACCACTGTTTGACAAACGCACATTTGATATCTTCATTTAATTGTATTTCTGCTTCTCTAACGACATGCTCAACTCATAGAAAGGAATCAGCAATGTTTTTATCTTCAGGTGCATTCCCTTTAGAGATGTATGCAGGACATTTCGTTTGTGTAAACAACAAAAGTATGCCAATTTCTGTACAAGGAGAATATCAATGATGTTTTCAGCATTGACATTGCTTTCTTCTACCAGGTACGAGTGAGGTTCCTGTCTCAGTTGAAAAACACGGGTGATGAAATTGCCAAGGGACAACCATCATCAGTTTCAATAATGCAGAAGATATTGATATATATTTTTTAAACTTTCAGAAAATAAAGAAATATTTTTTCGAAAGTTCTCGCGCTTTGGGCGCCTTCCCAAGGAGGCAAATCTCATGATTCCTTCCTCCTCATCACGGAATTATCGTGTAACTTTACAAATGGCCAAAAAAAAAAAAAAAGATACTATATTTTTGCAATTGAAACAAATACAATATCATAAATTCTCTAGAAAGAGTATAGGGTTTTCCATATTCATGGTCAATATATTGCTATCATTGAAATGAATAACATGAGTTTCCATCACCCTCCTATAGTCAGGTACCGGCCTCCATGGCGGAGTGGTTAGCGCATCGCGCTACGGCGCCCAGGGGTCCCGGGTTCGAATCCCGGCCTGGTCATGGATGTTTACGAGTGTCTATTCATCAATTTCATCACACCATCACTCATCACCAACTTACCAGTTAGCCAAAAGTAGCACAAAAGTGAAGTAAGATAAAGCAAATCAATCAATCAATCAATCCTATAATCAGATATGCCAAATTACCTGGAGGCATTGGGTGTGATACTGTCTGAACTCTAAGCATAATAATGCATAATAATAAAATATGTGTAACAAGAATATAGAGGTAAAAATAAACGTTATAGTAAGTTACATTGCGACTTTAGGAAAATGTATCGATCTCCATAGTGGAGGGGTTCGCACAGCGCGCTATGACGCAGAGATCCCGGATTCAAATCCTGTTCTGGGAAGGTATCTTTTCGAGTGTCCCTTCATAAATTTAATCATTTCAACAACCATCCTCAACTTTACAATCAGCCAAAATCGGAAGAAAAAGCGAAGTAAAATAGACCAAATTAATTTTGGCAAACTATGATTTTGAGAACCACTGATGTACGTAGTTAGAAGATACTGTATATAGTGTTGCTTTGCATCGATCTTTTTCTCTTATGTGTGGCGACAATACAAAGCACGTCCAGAAAGTAAGTCCCGTTGCAACTTATTCCGCAGCTGCACTGCAATCGCAAGAGTGCGCATGCGCGCCGAAGTAATTGGACCCATTGGCAAGGTAGAGATGTCAGTGTTAGAGAAAGACAGAAGTGCAGACGCTTCGTAGTGGGTTGCCATAATGTTCAAGAAAATCGAAACACCCGCCGCTTGTGAAGTGTGCTCAGTCATACGGTTTTTGAATGCACGGAATGTGTCAGCAGCTGAAATTCACCGTCAAATTGGTGAAGTGTATGGTGAACAGATCATGAGTGCCTCAATGGTACGGAGGTGGGTGCGACAGTTTAACGAAGGACGGAACAATGTGAATGAGGAGGAAAAAAGTGGGCCACCATCTCTGGTGACATACGAATTGGTCCTTGCTGTGGAAGAGAAGATTAAAGAGAACCGACGATTCACCCTGACAAACACTGTCTGTGTATTTTCTACAAATTTCCCGGTCACTGCTTCATGAAATTGTGTCGGACAGACTGTGTCCGGAAACTGTGTGCCCGCTGGGTCCCACGCTTGCTTTCAGAAGACCACAAAAATAACCGAAAGGGGTGCATTACTGTTTTTGACACGGGACTGTGAGGAGGGTGATGACTTTTTGAATCGTATTGTGACTTGGGACGAGACATGGGTGTTGCATGAGACTCCGTAAACAAACTGACAGTACATGGAGTGGGGGCACACATCTTTGCTACGAGAGACCAAAGACAGACAGTTTCTGACCACTCGGGAGGTCCTGTGCACGCTGTTTTGTGACAGACAAGGTGTATTTCTTGTGAACTTTTTGGAAAGCGGCGAAACCATCAACGGCAAAACCTATTGCGAAACTCTACGAAAATTCCGTATCGCAATCTAAAACAAGCGACGTGGGCATGTTGAGCCGTGGTGTTGTTTTCATTCACGACAATACTTGTCCCATACGGCGGCTGCAAGTAACGACTCTTTAGAAACTTTGGCTGGAGAACATTTCCTCATCCCACGTACATCCCAGACCTCACCCCGCCTGATTTTCATCTCCTTTTGCACCTAAAAGCTTATCTTGGTGGCAAGAAGGTTGACGATGCGGTGAAACAAGCTGTTACCACTTGGCGGCATCGTTCTTCGGTATGGGGATACAAGATATGGTGTCTCGTTATGATAAGTGTCTCAACAGGTATGGCAATTATGTTGAAACATAGCCCAATGCCTATACGTCAGTGTACAATAAAGTGTTTTGTTAACATTGTATTTTGTGTTTTTTTTAATTAACCAACGGAAATTACTTTCTGGATGACCCTTGTACTTTCAATACGAAGATTTATGCGATCGTATAGACTGCGTTTATGTATATAGAGGTCAATTTTCTGCATTTGAAGAGAAGCAAATTCTGCGCGCATGCAGCTAAGTTCAGATATAGGTGTTCAGCGGCGGCGCGAATCTGATCATCTAGGGGTGGTGTGGGGCTGCAGAATGAAATTGAGGGGGTGCGGATACTAATCAACTTTTAGAAGGTTCTTTCAAAATATGCCACGACAACTGGAAACTACTCGTAACTTACTTTAGGAAAGGAAATGCGACTTCTCTTTCAGATTAGGATAAAATGTATTAGAACGAAAGAAAATGCGTCTTCTCTTTCATATTACGATCAATGGATTGGCTGTCGTGTACAATAATAGCGGCCTCACCAGTGCTCGAAGTTGAAATTGTTAGCTGGGCGGATGGTCTGAGGTGAAAAACAATAGGTTGGGATGCATGCTCACAGTTCAGTGTCAAGCGCTGAAGGCGGTCGTAGCGTGGTGCTGATCACATCACCTACAAAATGGCCATCGAGAATGTGCGGGGCCCTAATCCCACATCCCCTAAATGTGCTTTCATGACAGGCTGCTATATGCACGGGCTAACTTTATCCTTTACCTTTACAAAAATTATATTTAAAAAACCATGTCAATGGAGATATTTTATTTGAAGAAATAATATTTCACATGCTGGTGAGTGGGATGGATTTTCTTTGCTATTGTTTGGCTGGGGTCAGTGTCGGATCTGCGAATGCATAGACCCCTTTCTATTTCTCTACCTAAACGTAACGAGGACGTGTATTTGACAAAATGTGAAATGTGAAAGTAAGTGCCAAAGCTTTTGATCAATTTGTTTTGGGCGCGGTGTCTTGTTGCCTCCAGCTCTTTTTGCAGTAGTCTGCTGCATTTCAGCGTTCGTGGATAGACCGCTCTGGCAACAGCCGAGAATCGTAGCGTCACGGAACATGGACAACCTACGCCTAACGAGGCCATCAGTGTCATTTCAGTGAAATGATTCAGTGCAGGAAAATGTACGTAATTAGTTCCAACAGGAGCATACCAGTATTCGATATTCATTTCGCTCAACGTCTTATCGCGTGTTATTGTAACACCAGCTGCTAAATTCGTGTATACAGTTCTCTTTAATCAGGAGTGCAGGACAGAGTAATACGTTTTGTAATACAGCATTATAGTTTATAGTATGTGTATGTGTTTTCTTTACATTTTGCAATAGATCGCGGTGAACTCAGGTCAATGATAATATAATTCACTCCAGAGGGATTGTAAATGTTAACCTACAAAAACATACTCGTATTAATTTCGGTCCTCCGCAGGCCTAGATCTCTTTTGTATTGAACATCAGGTACCCCACCACCCAGTGGTTTTCATTGACATTGTGTTGGGCTGTGCAAACATTATTTAAGTACATTTACTGAAGCCATTACGTAATTGGCTGTATTGACGTTCAAGGTCAGGGTCGTGGAAGTACAGAATGCGTCGTAGTTTCTTTTGTCAGTTACGTTTCACAGTTCACACTCATAATCTCTCAAGCTGCACGATAGAAATGAATTGCAGGAATTACGTGAACTCTTTCAGTCACAAGAGTTCTCCCAGGATATCAACAGATTTGCACAGAAGATAATTTATGATGGATGTATTCTCCAGCACGTAGTCAATCATTAGGTAGGATATTCGAAAGCGCTTTGAAGTCAGTGAAATATCATCTTCGGAAACGAAGGTCTAGTTACTCTGCTATGTCAAATAGAGGCCTGCCTCAACTCCAGTTCTCTTTCTACACTCCCTGATTCTATGATGAATTCAGTTACATTACCATGCTCATTTTCTTATTGGAACCCCCTCACATTATTTCCTTAACCAAACGTTACATATCTGGCCGCCAACAGATTGTCCGAATGGCAACATATGCAGCAGATATAGAAGCGAGTGTGGAGGAAATGGTCTCAGGACTACCTCCACAGTCTACAACGGCAGAAATGGGCAGTGATTTAATTCAATTTGAAACCTGGCACACCAGTGGTATTGAAGGAGGACAATGTTACACCACTCTCGTGGCGAGTTGGCGTCACCCAGGAATTGTTCCGGGAAAAGAAAATTTAGTGCGCGTAGCTACAATGCTTACTAGGAACGGACTCTACAAAAGAGCATCAAGTAAGATTCTACCCATACCACATTGGGAACAAGACGATCCATGAGCTAAGGTTTCCCATAGTCTAAGGATGGATGTGAATATTCCAACTGGAGGGGGGAGTTGAGGCACTGTGTTCTTGACTCTTTCGTCTGGTTTGTCAACCACGAACCTTGAATTTCTACTTTGAATTACTCCGCAGGCTTTCCATTTATTTACTTCACCTTCTAGATTCTCGTCTTTTGAAACGAGAGAGTAATTTTGTAAAGGAAATCCAGGTTTCTCGTCGATTGAACGTTTTACAAGTCCCTGTTTGTCAGAAACTAGTGGACAGTGTAGTTTCTCCTCGTCTTCTTGATTTAGCAACTCTGGAGCAAAAGCCTTATTTGTTATATCTTCCTCGACGGCGGACCCTTCAGAACTCTCTTCTTGGCCATCTGGAATAAAACTTTCTTGGACGACTTGTCCCTGCACCATTAAATATAATTTGTTGCCACCTGCACCCAAATTGACTTTATATCTCTTGAAGAAGGGATAACCAAATAATAAATCTGCCTCTAAAGTCTTTACCACGTTGACTTAATCTTCGAATGTTTATCCTGCAATTTCAAAATGAATTGTTCGGCATCCTACAATACGGGATCTTCTTTTATGCCCTACAAAATCTTTCAATCTTATACTTGGACATCTTTGTAGTTTAAAGCCTTATAATCTCTCTCTGAGCTTCACCGAAACATTATAATTCATAACTGTGCGTTCGCTTCCTGTATCCAAAGTACATCTTATTTTCAATCCTAGGAGTTCTATAAAACTTTCTGGCTTCTTGCTACAATTCCTAGTTACTTCGAAAACAGTAAACAATTTCTTCTCTTCAGAATTTGGACAAGAATTTAAATCTAGATACAAAACTTCTAAATTGTTTTCTGTAATAAATTTGTCTTCGTTCTCACAAACATCAAGATTGTGTAGCGTTGTAGAAGAGGGAGAGCTCTTTGTTCAACGATTTCTGGTTTAAATTCGCTCGACTGGTAGAAGGAATTTCCCATGAAGGGTTTAAAGAACTGTCTTGTGGAATTTCGTCAGTCTGTATTCCACATTCCTTCTTTCGAGACTGGTTCCAGTTTCTCTGATTCTGGTTTTTATACGAGATTGTCATTCTACCGGCATCCTTCTTTGGAAACCGAATTTGTCTGCTCGGGTCTCTTATTTTCTTCTTCTCCATTCTTCCTGGATAGCCCAAGATTTCTAACTCGTGGCCGAGGATTTCGACGTTCATCAGTTCGTTGGTTATCGGATTTTCATCCTTCCATTTGTTCGGAAGCTTCCAACCTTCCATTTGTTCGGAAGCTTCCAAGCTTCCCAGGAAACTCGTGATCTGAATGTTGGCTAGATCTCGAGTTAGTACCAAATGTCGCACTCGTAAGGGTAACTGGCTAATAATCAGGTTCAGCACTTCTGACTGGTTGATGTTTTCTGATAAATTGCAGTACGCCGCATACACCTCCAAACAATATTCCTCTAACGATAACACGGTACCTTTGCTGTAACGCCTATTGCTCAGCGTATTAATTTCCCTCTGTTTCGTTTCGGGTGATGCATACTGCTTCCTTAATGCAGAGCGGAAATATCCAAATGTCTTCCATTTCTTGGCCTTACCCACCATTAGTGAGGGTATGACTCTCATGGGCATCTTCATTAAGTCCATGTAGGTATTTATCTCCTCTTGGTACCTCTCTGCTGATACCGAGTATATTGCACCATTGAACTTAGTGATGGAGCTGACGTCACACATTCTGAATATTTGATTAGTCGAATAGTCGAAGTAGGAATTTGACTAAACAGACTGGTCTGGTGAGCTGCCCCTAGTTTGTCTTAATCCTTTTTTAGTTTCTTCCCTCGCCATGGTTCAGAGTGCTCAACAAAATGAAATCTGGAAGAATGTGAGGATCCAGAAGTTCTTACGCATATTCTTTTCAGCAGAGTTTCCATCTCTTCGTTTTTATTAGCTGCAAGCTGTCTAGCTTCGAGGATAATGTTTTTATTTCATTCGAAATATTACCAATTTGTTGCGTTTGATTCTCTTTCGTGTTTCTTATCTCACCTTCCAAATTTACGGATATTTCCATCTGACTTTCCTTCAGCTTGGTTAACAAACCGTGGTTTACATTATCTTTCTCCTCTCAAACTTTTAATTTCTTGGTGCAAACGTTCTTGTATTTGTTTAAAGCGATCGTCATCTATCTGTTCATATTCTCTCCTTTTTTTAATAGTTCTTCTTATCATTCATCTTCCTCTTTTCTCACTTTAGTCATCGTTTGGATATTTCTTTTCTTAGATTTATTTTGAAATATTCAAACATTTGTCTATTCATTTCCATTTCCCTTTGTATTTCTGCCTTATCTTCTTCCTTTTCTGTTAGTCTTTGCTCCTTTTCTTTTAGTCTTTGCTCCTTTTCTTCTTCATTTTCTTTTAGTCTTTGTTCCTTTTATTCCTCTTTTTTTACTTTCTGTTTTTACATTCTCAGTTGAATATCTTGTTCTTCTAGCCTCTCGATGAAATGTACGAATTTCTGATCATTTTTCTTTCTCTTTTTGCTTTACTTTCTTTTCTCTCTCTCTCTCTCTCTCTCTCTCTCTCTCTCCCTTTTGAAGTCAGCCATAAACGAGATCATCATCTGCCTCCAACTATCATCCGCGGGGGTTGCGTAACCTGCTTTTCCGCGCACTGGCTACATTTAACTTCTACCTTCGCCGCTTCGTCTGAACCTGCTGTCTTAAGTGCGCAACTTTAGTGAATGTATCTGTTGCAACTCGAGCATAGTTACAAAGTTTCATCCCTCGTCTTGCTGCCTGGTCAAAGGCCTCTGGGAACCCATCATTTCTGCTTCTTCTTCTGTTTCTGGATGAGGCTTCCTCTTCCTATCGCCCTTTTATGCAGAAAATTTGCTTACATTTTTCAAAGGCAACACTATATTTGTTTATACATTCATAGTTACAGAACTTTGACTATGTTTTACAATTTTCTTGTATTTTAACAAAATATCAAAATCTTTAAATTATTTTTCTGTAAGAATTCAGTTTAAAAATCCTTTACATATGTGATATTAACAATAATTTTTTTTTTAATGATAGAAATATACCATCCTTTAAAGAAAACGGAGTTGAACACAGATTAATATAACACAAATGCAACAGTTAGCGCTTGGAAAAGCTGCAGTCGACTGGGGCGACACATCCTATTGGTCAATTTCTTTTTGGGCGTGGTGTCTTTTTGCTGCCAGCTCTTTTGGAATATAGTTTGCTGCAGTTCAGTGTTTGTGGAGACGTCACTCCGGCAACAGCTTCGCAGAAAAACATGGATAACGTAGGCCTAACATAGCCATGTTTCATCAGAGTCATTCCAGTGAAATGATTCAGTGCAGTGAAATATAATTAGTTCCAACAGGAGCATAGCAGTGTTCGATATTCATTTCACTCAACATCTTATTTCTTGTTATTGTGATACAAGCTATCAAACTCGTGTATACAGTTTCCGTTAATCAGGAGTGCAGGACAGTGCAATACGTTTTGTGTGTGTATTTTAATACAGAATTATAGTTTACAGTAAGTGCCTGTGTATTTTTTACACTTTGCAAGAAAATCACGGTGAACTCAGGTCTATGGTAATGTAATTCACACCAGAGGGTTTGTGTTAACCTACAAAATCAACACAACAACAACAACAACCTGTGGCGCAACAGGCATTGAGAGCCTGGTCCTACGTACCGACTGCCTCACTCCAAATGCTTCAGCAGAGGTAGGATATCGTTAAACCAGTTACGGTGTTATGTGGGGTCAGCATGCTGAACCCCTAATCGTTGTTGTAGCTTTCCATGACCGGACTACGGTACTCATTCATACTTCCCACAAAAAACGCACGATTTTGGGGCGCCACCGGTCCCATACATAGGCCAATATCTCAGGACAAAAGTTGTTACGTTTCCTCCATGGAGACTCACGTGCATGCAGGGCAGGGCTATATCGGACCCGCTCCTCTGATCGAAGAGTGGAGTTTTCATCCTTTTCCCCGTAGCGAGTCAGCGAGTAAGAACTGTGCGTCTCCACTTGAAGCATCGAATGTCCAAGGGTAACTGGCAGGCCTTTCAAGCTTCCAAAAACCCAGTATGCTTATCTACAGCGAACTTTCATTCCGGTTATGCAATGTCTCCAAATACCATGAGTTCCGCAGTCACTATTGTTAACTTTTAGATTTGATTGATTGATTTGCTTTATTTTACTTCACTTCTTGTGCCACTTTTAACTAATTTGCGAAGATGGGAATTAGTGATGGTGTGATGAAATTGATGAATGAACACTCGGAAACATTCATGCCCAGGCCGGGATTCGAACCTGGTGTCGCAGCGCGATGTGCTAACCACTCCGCTACGGGGGTTTAGTTTATAAACTGTTCAAAGAGTACTTGAAATGTTCAACACGTTTCATCAATTTCAAATTGTAGAGATTTCTTCCGCGGTAGAAAATATTTGTATTACTGACGCCTGTAACGGAGTACGAAGCAAGCTACGCAAAATCTGGCATTGTAAATACAGTTTTGGAACATTGTGTGACTGGTGGTTGTTACACATTATTCTATTTTCGGAAGAACTTTGAAAAACGTTGCTACAGGTTTTCTCTCTGGTGCGTTATTACAGCTGTGGAATGTGTTTTATGGATGGAAGTTTACTGAATGTGAAACTTCCAAACGAGTCTAGACTCTCGTAGTTGTGTACATGATTTGCAAATTTGACCATCATATGTTTACGTAAAATTTATCTGCTTCCAAATGCATAAAGTATTACTTATTCAACATACAAATTTTAATTTTGTTTCCGAAAATGTTCTTTAGATATTAAGAACATAAACCAACAATCATATCTTTGAAACGTTTGAAGTTGTGTGCAATGTTTTCGAATGTAAAAGATAATATACTGGTGCTCTGTGGATTTATACTTCACAGCTGATGTCTATACCCTGTCCCAGCTAACTGTGGAGCAGGGCTGTGCATAGCAGAAGAGGAGGAGGAGGGAAATTGAGTGGTGAAAGCACAGTATTGCCAACCATACGGTCCTGACTTTACATGTACGGAAATTTCATGGCATGTACGGACGTACGATCCAGACCTTAGCCCGTAAGCTAAATGTACAGCTTGTCAAAATTTCCACTTGCTGTTTTATCCCTAATATTTCCCTAAGAAATTCTTAAACCAAGCATATGGACCTGCAGACAAAAATACATGCCATGTGCGTATGGTATTAAAATTTTCAAAGGTTTGCAACGTGCCAGAGCCTTATTCTTGTTCGCCTGCTCTACACTTAGCTGATACAGAATATAGAAACCATGATGTAGTAGAAGAAGATTTTCAGTGTATCTTGAGTTTCCTCCACTCTTTTCTTTTTGTAAATGTGATGTATGGTGGATACACATGAATAAATTAACACTCATGTGGTTTAGGTTATTGTAATTTTTACTTATTTTAATGCCTTCATTAGTACCCCCCCCCTTTTTTAATTTAACCTTTGCTTCAGCTAAGGCTCAAGAATTGTCCAGCAAGAAAAAGTGTAATTATTCAATGATGTGTTTGGAAAACGCCTTTGTTTTAATGTTTCCTTTGTATCTATCCTTCACTTCAATTAACCAATATATTTCCCATTCCATCCACATTTCATACTGTATGTGCCACTGGTTAGTAGTGATCAAGGTAATATATATATACGTATATTTTTAAAAATTTGAGGTGACATTTTGTATTTTTTTATGTCACGTTTATAAGCTGTCTTGAAACCTATGATTGTTCTCTTTCTTTCAATTTCAATTATTATACATTAATTTTCTATCTCCTGGATTGATTGTGAGGATCAATATGAACTGGATTTTGGGATAAACAATGGCACTCCCATGATTTGACTAAGATTCGAACCTGGGACCTTTGCCTCTGTAGGAAGTTATGCTACTCTGGCATTTGGAATAGCATGCTCTTCTCCCATCTCTAGAAATCTGTAGTCCCTGCCCAACTGACATTTTGTATTGTAACGCTTTCTCTTGTATTCATCTAGGGCTCTCTTCTCTTATGCATCTTCATAAACCTTCTGTTTCTGTATTTTCTCATAATTTTTATCATTCAACTTGTACATTGAGAATTCTCATTATGATATAGTAATTTCCTCCTAATTTCTTCCAAATTCTTCTTTTATAGGGTAATTGCAGTGAAGTGTCATCTTCTCTCATGGATTTGCAGTGACCTTAACCCCTGGGGTAGCAATTGGTGTTTGGTAGACGATTATTTCAAAATGTATACCTATACATGTTACATATGTACACATCAATTTTATTAAATTTATCAGCTTCACAATTAATGCTTTAAAGCATTGCACATCATTGATTACTTACAGAAAAATATTTTATGATTTCATTAGAAGTGTTAATTTAGTAAAATCTGATTTTAATTTATCCTTATGTATGTGTAAGGTCCTAGAATACTGTACCCAAAAGGTAATGGCACTTAAGGTTTTCTCCTCTAATCACTGCAATGAGTTTAATAATCCTTCTTATTTTCGCTATTAAACATGAAAAGCTAGAAAAGTGTTATTTCATGACAGAAATACAATATAGAAAATGTGGAAACTGATCAGAACATGTGTGTGTAATTCCAACAATAATACAAACAAAATTATTACAAGATACACACACACATTTCTGGCTGATTATATACTCATCCAATTGTACTTGTAAGCTATAATCACTTGTAGGCAAGAAAATACTACCAAAATGAAAGATTACATGGTATTTTATTTTTCTTCATCACTTATCCCAACTAACCACAACCATTGGGCCAGCGTCAGTTTTTACGTGGGAGAGGTTGGGTTTATATTGGTTGGCAAATTGATGTTGGTCTTACATTGGACCAACGATAGTTGCCAACGTTTGACCCACCATGGAAAAGTAAGGTCAAAATCAATTTTAAAAACAACTTTCTCATGTTAAGGCAACTTTCAAGAGTATGCTGCAAATTCTAGAGTGTAAAATAAATTACATGTAACAGAGTTTCTTTTCGAATATATCAGTCACAGCACATACTGGAAATATAATATTTTTTTTAATTTTAATGAAAGTAGAAGCTATTTTTAACTTGCAGTCACTCACAAGTCTTTTGTCAGCCACCATGGATGAAAGATGTTTTGGGAATTGCTTATTGTTTGTCTGTTTAGCTGTAGCAGAACAAGAACATTCTTACAGGTATTCTTGTGAAGGTGGTTAAACAATGTTATGTGGAGACTAAATTCCATGAAAAGTGGAAAACTAAGTAAATTCTAGAAAACAATGATACCATGTGACTGAAAAAGTGCTGTGCTTTTTTTTTATTTTCACAAATAATTTGTAGTATTGTTTACATTTTGCCTCAAAATAAATTATGTATGTATCAGAACACAAACCTATCTATGCTTTAGTTTTCAGTATGTTGGTCCAACATAAAACACACACATTGGCCCAACATAAAAAACACATATTGGTCCAATGTAAAAACCACGCATTGGGCCAACATTTCAACCTTGGCCAAAATTACCATTGCCCAACAGTATGTTCTTACATTTGGCCAACTATTTTCGCTACATTGGGTCAACCACTTTTGGTTACTTGCGATACCTAGCATGCAGAAAAAATAAAGAACATCAAAACACTTCCAAGTATTTTATTTCTGTACACATTATACTTTACCATTTCATAAATAATAAAACTTGAAACCGCATGACTGTATCGTGCTATTACGTGCAAATATGATGTGTAAAGTCTATGGTGTCAGTAGTATAATGAATGCAGAAATAGGTTTCCTGTCTTCCTGGGACAAAATGTAAGCACATAGAGGGAAACACAATCGCCTATCAGTCCCGAATGTGATATATTGGGCTACTCAAGACTATGGCCTTTTATGCAACGCAACAGCTTTTGGGACAGAGACAAAGTGGTGGGGAACTACAAACAGAAATAAATATGTCTGCTTGGCTTTCATTGATGAACCAACTGGTCAAATGGTTGAAAAGGCAGCTAGATGAGTTGTTTTCAGTCAGGATAGTTGCACTGAGTCATGAAAAAGAATGTTGTGTATGAACTGCAATTTTGAGAAGACATACAGCAATTGAGAACTTGTGAAACTTCTAGACGGAGTGATTTATCACTGCTAGACTTGCAAGTTTTCAGTCCATGGCACTGACTTATCTTCAACGTAATACATCCTGGAAACTACATTTGCAGACTAATGATGTAATGAATGGGTCTCTGGTACCTGCAGTGAATATGATCATCTGTGAAGTTCTATGCTATCCAGTGGCGTGGCGTGGGATTTTTAAAAGTGTTGCCGGTTATCAGTAGGACATTTAAGGGAGACTTGGGCGCCTCCCCACCTCATGCCCTCCCCCCCCAATGTCTTCCAAGTAGTTCATATAATATTAATCTGGTACGTCTGCAATTCAATACTAGATTTTGGTAAAGTTATTAATCAGGAAAAAAAATGTTGACATAAGGACTGAAGTGAAATCGCAAACATTGGTTGTTGACACAATAATACGTAATTTGATACTTACAGAAACATCGAAGGCTACTTATAGAGCAGATCAATCCGACGACTCTTCTTTGAAAATAGTTATATGATGCTGGGGTCCCGGGTTCGAATCCTGGCTTGGGCATGGACGTTTGTGATGTCTATTCATCAATTTCATCATATCATCACTCATCGCCATCTTCGCAAATTAGCCAAAAGTGGCACAAGCGAAGCAAAATCAATCAAATCAAATCAAAAAAGTTCTATGATGGTGTCATAAAGTAAAGTTTTTCATTTGAATTTCAATTTTTGGGTGCGTCATGGTCATGGTCCATGTTATCCACACCTGAATTCCACACTTTTTTTCACCCGAAAATAGAGTACATGGCCAACAAAAGAGTTTCGACAACTGCGCACATCCACATAACCATGGATAGTCGTTATACCACAAAACATTGAAATGTCGGTCGTATCCAGAAGAGGACTTAGTTTTTAAATCGTTCAAAATAGGCTTTGGCCTCCCTTTCCCCACAATTTCGTTTTTTTCTGCAAAAGAATGAACCAAAAGATTGCTTCAAAATATCTTCTATCTCACAATTACACACACTGTTCAGATAGGATGAACCCGCCACCTCGGAACTCGGAGCAAGCTCCATTCCGCTTGTTAATTAATTGACGTGACAATGCCCGAAAACAACATAAAGACGAAAGACACCACTCACAAAACTCGCACTGCACAGTCCCTCCCACAAACCGTTGTTTACTTTTGTAACACGTGAAGCACCCTCCTTGCCCCCTTCCCTGTCAGCATCGGCGCTTCCCCAATATTTCCTTCGGAACCTGCAAGAAGTCCAGTTCTACTTCTGTTGCCATCTTAGTTCTTTTGAAACCAGATTTGCCCAAATCGCGAAACTTTTCGTTTCAAATAAGACGTATAGTAGATGTAGTCTTCATCTGTTTCCTAACTACTCCCACTCCCATGTTATGCTAAATCCACCGAAATCTCATTTCTGACACCACTACTATTTCGTATATTTTACGTCCTTTGTAACGTTTAAAGCTTTGGCTTTATAGGATAATCGTGACGATGAGGATGCATGGTGAATTATTGAAATAAAATTATTATTTCTTTGTGTATGTAATTATTAATTTTTATAATTATGTAAGT
Source organism: Lepisma saccharinum (assembly GCF_977018435.1). Taxonomy (NCBI): domain Eukaryota; kingdom Metazoa; phylum Arthropoda; class Insecta; order Zygentoma; family Lepismatidae; genus Lepisma; species Lepisma saccharinum. The sequence continues at coordinate 20,378,093 of NC_139236.1, read as the reverse complement.
AAAATAATAACAACGAACATTGAAATAACCATTTCTTGCTGAGGATTCGAACATGCGACACCTGACACTTCAGAGCGTGCTAAGATAACAATCGGGAAATTATGCTTGTAAGTAATGTTTTCACCCAAAAACATTGCTTCAATCCGAAATTATCGCATTCCTATGACAACGTATGTCAATCTCAATCGGCCCTTTCAACAATTATCACAAATTCCTGTAACCGAAATAATATTGTATGTGTGAAATATAGAATTTTAGGTTGACATTTTTAGAAGGACAGTGGACACCTTGATCATACCCATCCCTCTCCTCTCCTTCTCGCCCATGATGTCGAAGATGGACAAAGAGGACTTTCGTAATCGCTGATATTTAGAGTAAATACAAAATATCACTTGGTAGTTTGCTTTTCCCCCAGTGTGATTTGATTTTTTTTAAATTTTGATTTGGTGATTTATGTCCACTTCATGCACAGTAATGCTAATCGGGACAGTTTAAAGTGGGATCCAAACAACTTTTGCTTCCACCGGGTATCGAACCCGGGATCCCTTGATTACAAGGCAGCGACGCTACCACTGCGCCATCGTTCCCCAGTGTGACTGGACACCTTCAGAGTAAGATAGACCCGATTAGGCGACTTAGCTCTTTTCTGTCAATTGAATATGGCAACACTGGTATGTTTCCGGTAAGGATCACCGGCAACTGCGTCGGCTAAACAGTCATGCCAAAAACCCGCCTCCTCCTCCCGCGGTCAGTCTTTGCCGCAACGCGAAGTCTTCCTTGCGTGGGCTCAGGTCCCTTTCCCCATGTTGCCTGTGGACGGTACCGGATCAGTCCTCCTCTTCGCTTTTGCAGGTGTCAGAAAAAATGTCAGCCTGCAATGTTTACCTTACGACAATATTACCAGTTTATGTACGTAATAATATATTAAGACGGGTTCTCCAATTCTGTATATTTTGGTGTTACCTGCGGTAACAGCGGCTACATGCACGCCACGCCTCTGCACGCATCATATGCTTCGCTTCACGCTTGCTGTAGTTTGCCGGACTGAGCCGGACCACTTGCGGATTTGGCCAGATTTCCCATCATGCTCTGAGCCGCTGACGTCACATTGAATATCATCCGGTTCCAGCAGGATGGTGCACCAGCACATTATACTATTGCCGTATGAGGATATCTCAATAAAGGGTTTGGAAACAAATGGATTGGCAGACGTTCTGAACATTTGCCAGCACCTCTGAGTGCTGATCTGTCTGCCAGTGTGTGATAATGCATTGTGAGGACTAGGTCAAACAGAAGGTGACTAGCAAAAGTTACGAGACAACTAACGAACTTAAAGAAGCCACTCTTAATGCATTTGATTCAATCACTTCAGCAATGCTGAGGAGAATTTTTCATTGTACTTGGAAACGATGATGTATCATTATAAAAATGATGGAATACACAGATACACTTTGGAACAAGTTGTTGTCTATAGCCTCATCTGATCAAATGTATCTCCTGTTATACTATACTGGACCATGAATATTATTCATCAATATGGAAAAAATAAACAGGGAGTAATGGGACTTTTGGCTCACCCTGTACAGTCACTGGCAAGAACATTTACACACCTAGATCACAGACAAAGGTACCTTTTCTCTGTGCCTAGATGCTGTAATAGTCGCTACCTCGCAAGACATTACGCGTGTTGGCTAACTCAACGCTTCTGGTAGAAGTTACCATTGAAAACTTGCTATTAAAATCCACTTTTCGCCGTAGAGTTAGGCAACACACATAACGCCTTGCGGGGAAGTGAGAATTTCAGGATCTAAGTGTCCAAACACTTTTTTTTGCAACAATTAACATTTTTCTGTGGTATTGCGTTTCCGAAAAATCAAGCTGCCTAGCCATAACTCATAGTAACTTGATGTTTCTGCATGTCCACCCTCACAGCGATGGTAGATTTGCAATGACCTACAAACATTTCTGGCAAAATCCATGCTTAACATTACATTTTGCGGCTCCAGTTTCCAAGTAGCGAATAATACTGAGATGCCTAGTTGCAATCTCACTCTGGCCACACAAGTGCAATAGCAAAGAGCTGATTAAGTAAATACAGCGTGTCCGGTTTAAAAGTACAATAAATGAAAAAATCATTACGTGTAATATTTAACCAATAGCACATTAAGCCTTACGTAGTTTGAAAGATAATCTCATTTTTTTCCCGCGCTTGCAATATGTCAGCACTCGTTGGATTGCTCGCGCACGTGCGGGAACTGAACTGAACTGAATTGAACAGTCGTAGTAGCGTAAGTAGCCATGTGACTTCTATCCCTTGGCCCCCTAGATCCCCGGATATTACTCCTCTTCATTTTTCTTTGAGGGTTTGTGAAGTCACAAGTGTACCAGTTCGTGACCTTCCTGATCTACGACATCTCATTTGTGCTGCAATCCGAAATATGACTCCAGTAATGCTGAACAACACATGGGCGAAGCTTGAATACAGAGCAACTAATGGTGCTCATATTGAGGTGTACTAGGTACGTAAAAAAAAACTTTTTGAGTTACTCTATAAGTGGAAGAAAACTCTACGGAACTATCTTAGTAATCTTAAAACTTATTTTCTTTTATTGTTCTTTTAAGCCGTACACTCTGTATTATAGAAAGCCACATGCACTAAGTTCAGTGCATTCTTAAATCTCTGTTAGTTAGAAAATCCAATCTGGGGTTAACTGAATGTACGTAGAAACGTGGGGCACAACAATACTGAAAAGAACA